>NC_091202.1:25799184-25824078 GCF_040958095.1 Procambarus clarkii | reverse complement strand
GAGGGGGGCCACCACAAACCGAGGACGAGAGAGTAGAGAGAGCACCCCGGTCCAACGACCAGGATGGCTCCGGCGGTGCACGAGCAGGCTCGCCGTCACCACAAACGGGTCACCACAACCTGGGTAAGGTGTGTGAACATGTGAGGAGCCAGATTCTAACCGAATGGAAGGCAATGAATGCAGTAAGCCTGTTGCCCCCAGGACAAAACCAAGCCAGTCCCTGAATCCCCAAATGAATCGGGACTTGCCAATACGCATCCTTAGAGGTCCAGAGACACCATCTAAGAACCCGTCGCCAAAAGCAGCCAGACCTGAGAGTGTGTGATCATCCAAAAGGAGTGGCAAAAGACCCAGGGATTCAGATGGGACAAATCCAGTATGAACCGCAGATCCGCACAGGCGGGAAACCCACCTGAAAGACACTGTCATTTCAACCACGCACTCCAGGATGACCAGAGCGTAGGGGAAGGAGGCCGGCCCTGCCAGCCCCGATCTCCCCCCCTCCTAAGGAGGAGGAACGACCCAATGCCACCGCAGGCTGAAGGAAATGACCCAAAATGCCCACGAATCGTGGGACCAGGTGAGAGCAAACAGCCCGAGCCTCCCTCCTATCGCCCTGTCAACGGGGTGAACTGTGAAAGGGATGTCCGCGAACCGCAAAAGGGCCGACGACCCCTATAAGAGCCCAACCGACACTCAAGAGTAATCACTGCACCGACCAGATGCCGACGGCTCCACAGGAGGGGCTGGTCCTGAATCTGACATTATATACTTCTCAATTATATACAAGTTGTCTCTATAGACCATTGCTCCTCGCCCCTCTCTGAGGGGGTCAGGTTCTGGCTTTGGTCCCCCGGTAGGCCTAGAACTTCATCGATTGACTGTTGCCATGGTCTAATACATGCACATCAGCCCGGTATAGCTCCAGGGAGCCGAACGGGCTCTCCACAGAAGAGGAGGCAAACAATGAAATTGTTCACAAAGAATTCAAGCACGGCTGTGGTCGTCATTATGCAGGATACACTTGTAAACATACTGAGAGTGTCGCGCTCGTTCAACCCATATGCATACGAACAGACGTCGTCTTCCAGGTAAACCGTCGTACACCAATTCAAATTTTACGATGAATTTGACATCATATACCAAAAAATTCGTACTCTAGGGCAGTTATCACCTGAGGTTCCACTGTACTGTGATGCCTGAACAAAGGAGATACATATCCTATAAAAATTAAACTAGATAATGCAACATTATATTCATATCTGTATTCCAAAACTTTAAATTTAAATTATCCACAAGACTAGTATAGTATTCATGTACCTTTCTCCATGAAGTGCGGAGGCACCGCTGGGGGGATGTCTGCATCACTCGTGGGTGGTGGAGGAAGAGGAGGAGAAGAAGCACCAGATGATCGACTGTTGTACTCTTGCTCACTGATAACTCCAGAAGAAGCAGGGGAGGGGGGTGCTATATGTCATGGAAAGGCGTAAAGACAAAAGGGAAATAATTAGTCATCAGCAGGTATTGAAGATACTGAAAATAATCATTCCAATTCAACAAGATAAATTGATTATAGTACACTTAATATTTGTAACTAAGTAACTCCACATACAAATTTAAATAATTTTTAATACTGTAATTATAGTTAGTTCACATCTTGGGGAATCTTGCTTGGTATGACAATACCTCATCACATTAGTGTACAAATTTAAGAGTGAAATAAAAAAAGCATAAAGAAAACAGGTTAGTATCCAAAAATGTCAAAAGTGGTAAAAGCTATCGGGTTTCCATTTAAGTGATTACTCACTCATGTTATAAGCATTGAGAGGTCAAATTTGGCAGTCCTGTTGCCAGTTAAACAACACTAAAGCCTTACAGAAAATTTTCTTGTCATTAGTATATTGTTATATATTTTGTATATTAGATGAACAGGAAAACATATAATGTACTTTGACAATACAGTATTCTTATTTGCATGCTTCTCTGACAATCCATAAATACCTTAAGTCTTTTCAACACAAATGGTTTAATTATTTACATTACACTACTCATGCTAGACCATAATAATACCAGCATTTTAAATCTTTAGTTTGGATATAAAGCTAAATACCGACAGAGAAATTATCCTTACCCAAAACAACTCTTACATTCAATGCTGACTGAAGAATTAAACCATATTTGATAATTGTTTAAATTGTGGCATTACACCCACACTATGGGTGGAGAAGCTGCAGTGCAAGCTGCAGTGCTTCACAACAGTAAAATGATTTGTAGTTCATGACAAGCATTAAATTAAAATGTGTGTTTTATATTACATTTTGAATAATTATGGCACCAAAAATTGCCAAATAAAAAATAAATTCCATTTATTTATTAAGAAGGAATATTTATTTGAAGGAATAAAAAATTATTCCTTCAAATAATTACATTACCCAAATTATACTCTAAGCCCTAAATTACTTTTTAATAATCATATAAATTAATTTCAGAACTGTATGTCAAAGAATATTAGTGCCCAAAACAACGAAAAGACAAAAATTAGATAACAAATAATGTAAGTTATACAGTACACACAATGTTCAGTCTACTGTTCTCTATACTGATGGTTTTAAATTCTAGCTTCTAGGTCTGCCTATTGACAGTTTTGAATTGTGTTTTTTTTTCCTTCTGTCGGGAGCCCCATTGGCGCCCTGAAGCTAGCTTACTGATTAAGTGCCATACTATGCCTAAACGCCGTAGTATGCATCTATGCCTAAATCTGTGTTCTCTTGAGCACAGGCAGGAGAGATACATAATAATTTACACACGGAAAATAGTAAAGGGCCTGGTCCCAAACCTGCACACAGAAATAACATCACACGAGACCAGAAAGCATGGCAAGATGTGCAGAATACCCCTGATGAGGAGCAGAGATACAATAGGTACTCAGAGAGAGAACTATCAACATCAGAGGCCCGAGACTGTTCAACATACATACATACATTATTTTTATATATATATATATATATATATATATATATATTATATATATATATATATATATATATGTCGTACCTAGTAGCCAGAACGCACTTCTCAGCCTACTATGCAAGACCCGATTTGCCTAGTAAGCCAAGTTTTCATGAATTAATTGTTTTTTGACTACCTAACCTACCTAACCTAACCTAACCTAACTTTTTCGGCTACCTAACCTAACCTAACCTATAGAGATAGGTTAGGTTAGGTTAGGTAGGGTTGGTTAGGTTCGGTCATATATCTACATTAATTTTAACTGCAATAAAAAAAATTGACCTCATACATAATGAAATGGGTAGCTTTATCATTTCATAAGAAAAAAATTAGAGAAAATATGTTATTTCAGGAAAACTTGGCTTATTAGGCAAATCGGGCCTTGCATAGTAGGCCGAGAAGTGCGTTCTGGCTATTAGGTACGACATATATATATATAATATATATAATATAATAATATATATATATAATATATATAATATAATATATATATATATATATAATATATATATATATATATATATATATATATGTCGTACCTAGTAGCCAGAACGCACTTCTCAGCCTACTATGCAAGGCCTGATTTGCCTAATAAGCCAAGTTTTCCTGAATTAATATATTTTCTCTATTTTTTTTCTTATGAAATGATAAAGCTACCCATTTCATTACGTATGAGGTAAAAAAAAATTATTGGAGTTAAAATTAACGAAGATATACGACCGAACCTAACCAACCCTACCTAACCTAACCTATCTTTATAGGTTAGGTTAGGTTAGGTAGTTGAAAAAGTTAGGTTAGGTTAGGTTAGGTAGGTTAGGTGGTCGAAAAATCATTAATTCATGAAAACTTGGCTTATTAGGCAAATCGGGCCTTGCATAGTAGGCTGAGAAGTGCATTCTGGCTACTAGGTACGACATTATATATATATATATATATATATATATATATATATATATATATATATTAGATAAGAAACCTTGTGTTGAGCTAGTATCAACCAGCCTACTAGGCATTGTCTCGTATCGCCTGCAACGGGTGTGAGAAACGAGTCGAGTAAATCAAGAAAGCTAGTTGTCGGTACAGCTGTCTGTAAGACTCTTGTATTTGTCACTGCAGTGTATGTGTTAAGCACCCACCACACATTGTTATACTGATTGCCCACTATACAGTATGGTTTTAGTAATACAGTACTGTACTGATTCATTTATGTGATTTTCATGTGTGTTTTTCTATCTCTTTCCAGGGAACCAGTGAAAGAGTAATTTTTTTGAGTACTGTGTCTGGGTGACACGTATGAGTATTATTGTTACTCATTGTGGATCCAGGAAGTTACGAAGGACCACAGGGACCCTAATGACTACAGTGAGCAGCTACCACGCATGTCCTAGCTGCACACTGATGTTGTCAAACATTAAAGCGACTGCAAACTCTCAGAACTGCCATTCAATATTAAACTCAGTGGCCATTCTCTTCAATTAACAAAGACAAGAGTAGGAAAGAATATACAATTCTAATTTTCAGATGCTTCGAGTTGCTACCATGCTGTTCTACATCTATAAATATCACAATGAAAATATGCTAAAAAAATTAAATTTTAAAATAAACAGTTAAAGTCAAAGAGTAAGCATGCAAACTTCATCAGACCATCTGCAATCTTCCATGTTACTTAAATAATCTTATTAATACCATGCAATATTTTTATTCTAAAAAAATTTTCACACTAAAACAACTTAGAATTTAGACACTAAAGTCTGAAGTATGCTACTGTATTAAAGCATTTTCTCAGTATTTTTCAATTCATGAAATAATTGAGGGTAAAGTATTAAAGAGAGAAAGTGCAAGAGAATTTTCCATACCAAAAATCCAGGTTTGAATGTAATGAAACACCTCTTTCTGTCTTTCTGGTAGATCCCCGGTGGGTTCGTGAAGCTATCTTGCTAAGATGGCTTCACGTTACCAGGTCACATCATTCATAGGAGTCTTGTTTGGCTTACCTGAGAACAGAACCAGAATCTGGCCCACATCACACACACGGAGACAGCAGGTGGACGATTAGTGTCACCAGACACCGGGAAAGTGTCCAGAAAGTCAGCAAAGCAATACAGACAATTGTAGGGGTCGTAGAAAATGAAGCACTGAAACAGAAACAATTCCACAAACAATTTATTCGAAGCAAATGGTTCACTCTAAACTAGCTCAAACTCCTAAGTGCAAATGTCCACCAACAGAGTTCCAATCAGAGCTCCCAGCTATCTGCCAGCTCCAGGTTAGTATTGAGCTGATAAACTATGAACTGATGAACCTGGTAGGGAAAGACTCCCTGGTCACCAGGGCTCGTTACTGGAAATGCTCGTTAATAGAGCCGCTCGTTAATCGAGGTTCCACTGTACTCAAATATCAGTACTATGTGGTCACGTATTCCCAAGGAGACTTCCAACTTAACTTTCCTTGTACTGAACTCATTCAGGGTATTCTGCACCCAATGCCTAGGATAAGAAGGCATCGTCCCAAAGAGAAGGATTTGGAGCTAATTATATGTTGGGAAACTGAAGGCTTTGCATCCAGTGCGAAGGACTAGCCCAACTGCCTTCACTGTTGAAGTGGATAGGACCACACCTAAAAGTAGCCAAGCTACCTAGCAATAGAGGTAAACCCTGACTTTTAGGGGTCACAGCTAAATCCACAGCCAAGCCCTGACCTGAAGAGTCACAGCTAAATCCCCAACTAAACCCTGACTGGAAGAGTTTAATAGTGCAAGTGTGCTATGATGAGCCCTTATGGAAGGGTCATCCTAGAGCTACACACATGGAGCTCAAAGCAAATAAAGTGCCAAGTTCATGCAAGAGTGCCAGTAGATAAATATATCCTTGAGAAGCAAATATTAAAGTTTTGGAATGATAAACGAACCAAATGGTCCCCCCTCCCCCAAAGAATGAAGTCCAAATGATAGCCAACACCTAGCTAAGAAAGAAGTGGGACTCAGTATGAAGAGGTGGCCCAAGAAACTTTACACATTGCCATCCCTTTACACATTATCACATCAGCAACTGGGCTGATCGGGGGCCAGCTGGAATCCCATCTGTTGGCAGCCATTTGTACTTGGGGGTTCAAGCTAGTTTCAAGTGAACCATTTGTTTTGAATGAATCATTTGCAGTTGCTAAGCTGTTTCAGTGCTTTGTTTTCTATGAACTTTGCAGTTATCTGTATTGGGGCCAGGTTCTGGCTTCTGGTCTCCAGTAGGCCCAACAAGACTCCTATGGATGATGTGACCCTGCGAGATAGTTTCCGAGAGCCACCAAGGAGCTCACCCCAGAAATCATATTAACATATCCAAAAAGATCCTTGGTAGCATTCATATAAACTTTTAATATTATTGAAATCTAATTGCCATGAGGCAGCAATAACTTCAGAAATGTACCATAACGTGACACTAAATGCATACAAATCACTTCTACACACAGACTTAATTATTTCAGGAATATTACACGTGTTATACTCAATTGGTGATGTAGAAAGTGAACAGCCTATACATTCAGCTATCAGTGTGTCTCACACAACTCAGGATCAAAAAACTACACCAAAATACCACATGCATTTTGAAACAAGCATTGTCCGAGCTAAGCTGGCACCGGACCAGGTTACTAGACTAGTCACCTAAGACCAGCTCGTTGGCCTTGTTTGACAGGCTCTTGTTAGTGAGGTTCTTTGGCAAAGTCATGGCAGGTCGTATCAGGGTAGGATAGCCTGGTGAGCATGTGTGTGGAGAGATGCATTAAAATATTATCTCTCAACAGGGGGCATTCAACTAATCTGGGTTAACTTAGGTTAGTAACACAGGTTGTTCCATCACCTAACAACCTCAATTAAAGATACCAGTTTTCATCAAGTGCACTATCAATTAACAGTTCTTTGGAATTGCATACAGCACAAATAAATATGTGAAGTAATCATGATTTACACATTGAATTTCTTAACAAATTTGTCTACATAAGTGAAAATCCTAAATTTTAATACCATGATGAGATATAAACACAGACCCTGTAGTTGCTGAAATTAAGCTATGGGATATAAAAATCCAGTACCGAATGTAATGTAACACCTCTTTCTAGTGGGTCCCCTTGGTGGCTCCCCAAGCTACCTTCTTGGATAGCTCCAAACGAAGCACATTCCACTAGGCCTCTGTGAGTAACAAGTGCCTACCAGTGACTAGCAGCAAAACCTGGTCCCCTTAATAGAAGCAAAGAAGTCTGGGGATACCCGATCATCCCAGGCCAAGAGGAATAAAAAAAAGGTTAAGTGCAATGAAATGCCTCATTCTGGTGGGTTTTCAGCGGCTCCCTGTTGCAAGCCAATGGGTTAGCTCCAAATTTCTTCACACCAGTCATATCGTCACACCAGGTCCTTGCAAATCATCAAAAGCAATACAGTATGGAGACCAGAGGGCAAAACCCAGACCCCCCCTCACAGAGGTAAAGAGAAGGGGGCGATTAATTATCACCCTAATCAAGAAATAAGCAACCAGAAAGGTAGAGTAAAACAAAGCAGACAACAAGGCATATATAAACAGCTCATAAAATGAGACACCCAGTAATTGGGTCATTCACTGGTAGCAAGTGACTACCACAGAGTGGTAGACGATTGGAACAAGTTAGGTGAGAAGGTGGTGGAGGCCAAGACCGTCAGTAGTTTCAAAGCGTTATATGACAAAGAGTGCTGGGAAGACGAGACACCACGAGCGTAGCTCTCATCCTGTAACTACACTTAGGTAATTACACTAGGCAGCAGCACCTGGGAGGCTCCCAGATCAGCCAGTGGAGGCCCTCAGTTATGAACCGACCAAAGGCAACAAACTGACACACCTGAAAGGAAAAGGGAGGGTCCAGGGAGGCACCGAGGACCTATCAGAAAGCGGCATTTCATTACATTCAATACTGGTTAATGTTTCACACATCTTTTTTCCCCTGAAAACACAATTAGGTGAATACAACTAGGTGAATACATAGCAATGAACCTAGAATGATTAGAACCATGGTCAAGCCACCAGCAAAACCACCTACCAGCAAATGTAAACAGCCTGGAAGTACTAGGGGCTGCAGCCAATCTGGAGAGAAAACATGAAGCCCATGTTGTAAGGAAGGAGTCCTTTTTGGAAAAATATGTTAGTGGTGATATTTACTGTAATTACTTAAGTGTAATTACCTAGTGTAGTTACAGGTTGAGAGCCAAACTCATTGTGTCCCATCTTCCCAGTACTCTGTCATAACACTTAGTAACTACTGACAGTTTTGTCCACCACCACCACCTCACTTAACTTATTCCAACTCTCTACCACTCTGTTTACAAAAAAGAAAACTTTCTTGTACTTTTTTGGCACCTTTTTTTTCCTTAGCTTGAATCTGTGTGCTTTGTTCTTGAAGTTGCTGATTTCAGGAATTCCTCTTTGTCAATTTGGTCGATTCCTGTTATTATTTTTTAAGTAGTGATGTATCACTGGTATGTTTGGGAGTTTGGCCTCTTCCTATATTGATTCCATTTTTGTGTCATTTGGTCTGGCCCTCTAGCAATTTCTGTTGAACCAATCCTGTTTCCTAGTTCTGTAACTTTGCTTTGGTATACATTTTTTGTACCTTTATCATACATTTCACAAAACTTGACATACATCTCACTTATTTCCCTGTCTAACAGCAAGTCTTTTCAGTCAAATTCTTTAAAGAAATTTCCAAGTTCCTCATAATGTCCTCTCCTGAAATCAGGTTTTTCAACTGCTTCAACTTCCTCATTTTCTTCTAGATTATAATGTATAGCATACTTTATTCCCAAAAAAGACATGGTCACTTTTACCCAAGGGAGGAAGGTAATGAATATCAAATATTTCTTCCTCTTTCCTGGTGAATATCAAATCCAGTATGGAGGGAACATCCCCTACCTTCATCCTTGTAGATTGTTTAAAATGTTGATACAGTACATGAATGTTTCCAGGATGAGGTTTACAAATCTACATGTCCAAAAGTCCTCTGTTCTAGTTTCACATGCCTCCCAGTCTATGGATTTCAAGTTGAAGCCGCAGACTACCAACAGTCGTGATCTATCTTTATCCACTCTCGCTATAATCTCTCATTATTGTTATAGTCTATAACAATGTTATAAACAATAAGTTTATAACAAAGTCCCTCTCGTTTATTATCCAGCTCCTCCTCTGTGATAATCAATCAATGAAACATCCAAGGAGAACACGAGTCGTGTCTTGTATACTTCAGGGTCAACATAGTCAGCATCATGTGCTGACAGGATGCCAGATAACATGGCCATTGCACAACCTCTGACAGCCCCTCCACCCAGTAAAAAGTTACACATGTATTTATATATATATATATATTTAAGTTTTTCTTATTTTTTTAATATTTAACAAGTCTATAATGAAAAATTATTTTTGGGATTTTTAAATTTGTTTGCGCATAGGCAGATATGACTATTTTTCAATAACCATACATTTAGAATTAAAAAGTACAGGAGGCTCTTGTCTCTACATCCCACAAATATTTCCACAGTAAAGCATAAGCAACACTGTTGGATAAGTTTAAACAGTACATTACATACAAATAAAATTGATAATTCAGCTAGAAGCTAACAAAAATAGTATACATAAATAAAAAGAAGACATACGTGGCATGCCCATAGGGTGAGAGGCATATTGAGGAGGCTCCTGCATGTGTGGCGGCGGTGGTGGGGGTGTGTAGGATCCCTGTGGCACAATGTGGGTCATAGGGTGCACTGTTCCCACCTGTGGAGGTGGAGCTGGGCTGCCACTTCCATTGTGGTTCATGGGAGCCACATGTGCAGCAGACTGGTGCGGAAGCGTACTGTACCCACTTGAGCGGTCATTACGGCGAGGGTGGCCAATTGGGTAATTGGGTGCATAGTTACTGGGCACCTGCAATAGAGGGAAAAGTGTTAATAAAATCAAATATAAAACCAGCGTTGAATTTAATGAAACGCCATTTTTTAAGCGAGTCCCGGAGGCTCCCTGGAGCTACTGGACTGATATTAGCTATATTAGTCTGGGGCTTCAGTTATATAGAGTTGTCTGCCTACTAGGAACCACTAGCCAGAACATGGTTCCCTCAGAGAGGCGAAGGGAGCAATGGCCTGTGAACTCTCCACTGTTTAGGAGTATATTCATGTCTGCCATCGACAAGGGTTGGGCACCCAGAGGTAGGCGCCCCAAAAAGACACCAAATGGTAGAAAATTGCAACCCGAGCCCAAAACAGAGGCTATAAACTCTATAAAAGCCAAACCCAATCCAGTGGATAAACCAGCACGGCGAAGTTCAAACTCCCACACAGCTGCTCGAGCAACCACTGAGTGACCCAGGACCCCCCTCAAGAACAGCCAAAGACTGCTCTTTAGGGGAGTCAACCTCATAATGCAGCCAATATAGGGAAGAAACAAACTCAAAAGAGGTATATTCCAGGTCATGCAGGAGTTGAGCACAGAGAGCATCCCAAGCCTCCACCAGGATAAGTGAGGCCAGAAGTTCCTTGGATTTGTCCAGAGGACAAATCCAAGGAACCCAAAGACATGGAAACGAACTCTGGGGAGAGCCAAACACCCATCAAACTCTCACAGGGAAGGTGGATACAAAAGCCATGTACTAAGCAACATAAGACCCTCTGCAGAAAGAACAAGAGATCATGAGGTATCAAACAGGACTCAAGGGCTCATGTCAGACTCCCCCCGAAGCTCCGGGAACCCTAACAGAGCCAACATCCATGCTCTCCGCTCGAGAAAGAGAAGAAGAATTCAAGGGAAAGGCTTCGAAGGTAGGTGATGGCTGAAAAGAAGACCCAGAAGCCCCAGCAGAATCAACCAAACCCGAGAGGGTGCATCAGGCCTAAAGGTGAAGGAAGGAGAAGTTGCAGAAAGAACCACAGTTGAATTAACAAACCTCCAAATTCGAGTCCCTAAACAGCAAGTGGGATAGCTCTAGGGAATCCAACTGGGCACACAACATAGACCACTGTAAAACAGAAAATTGTAAGCGTAGCGCGGTAACTGCCGGATAATCTTACACATTGTCACAAGGGTGTGTTAGATGAGAAACGTGAAAAGAACAAGTCCCACATAGCTCGGGGTTGAAGGAGTCACTAACCCAGCAGGCAGCATGGCGGAGGCAGAAGTTATGAGCATCACCTTGTAACACAGATGATGCACATCCCTCAAACTCGCATGGGCAAGAGCAGATTCAGCATGGATATATATAAGACCGCTGAACCCACAGGGCTTTTTCCAGGGTTTGCAGGGAATAAGCCCTACAGACAGCCCAAGCACTGGGATCGTTATGCTGGAACCCCAGTATGGAGTAGGAACAGGTTCTCCTGAGAAAAGAAGGGAAGTCTTCATGGAACAAAAGGGAATAAAAAGGATGGACACAGAAATGAGTACAAGTAGACTGACCCAGCTCACCAGAGACCGAGACGGCTGACCTCGGCAATCCCCAATGTATCTTGCCAGCCAAAATCTGCTCCAATCCCAGGGAAGACCTAAAGCCAAAAACAAACTGACTTACCTAGGGCAAGGACCACAACAAGTGAAGAAACCCTCTAAGGGAGCAAACCCCAAACATTCCAGTGAAGAGAACCCTGACAGCGCAAGGGCAGCGCGAGGAAACACACACCGAAGAAAACCCCATGCACAAGCAGCTCCAAGCACCCTATATGCCTGGCTCACAGAGCACAAACATGTGTTGGAACAGCCACAAAGGCAATAAACCACCACTTAGCTGAAGGCAGGAAACTTGAGCTAGAGCGACAGACAACAGCCAGTTAAGTACTAGATACCCATCAGCAAGAACTGAGGGTGGAGCGACCAACTGGCCTGGTCTGCCTCTCTTCCCCCCCCCCCCAAACAAGTGAGGAGGTGGGGCTAGCACTAGTTTCATGTTTTCGATCGAGTTTTCGATTTGAGTTTTTGATCATTTATTTACATTTTTGAGGTTCTTTTAGCAATTTTGAGGTAAATATTTTTTTATAACCAGCAGTGGTCCGTTTTATTTTGCTAACTCTGTGGGTGCTTACCCAGTGGTGGCAGACATGATTAAAATTCACTGACAATTATATCATAGTGCCACCGCTCTCTGCACCTCATTAGAGGGGGAGGCCCCTGGCTCATGGTCCCTGGTAGGCTTAAAAGAACTCCTTGAATGATGGCACCTAGTAGTTTCGCACCAAAAAAAATTGAGCAATTAATATAAAAATGCAGTAAAGTCATGAAGACAAACCTGAGGTGGAGCAACTGCAGGGGGTGTACGATATTCGCGCGAGCCACGAGAGAGACTGCTGACTGATCTGTTTGCCTGAGGTGGAGTGGGAGGCTTAGTTGTGGGTGCTGGTCCAGCTGATGTTGGTGGCTGTTGGTGGGCTGGAGGTGGTGGCATCCCCACACTGCTGGTGGATCGTCGAGACCGAGGCGTACTACTTGATGATGAGCGTATCCCATGGCCAACATCATCTAAACCTGTACAGATATTTTTTTTTTTTTTTTACACAGGTGGGTATAGGAACACAGGAACAGACAACTGCTGACTTCTATTAGCAGGCTGAGAGCTTTCCCTTCCCACAGCTCATGGTAAGCCTTACTCACTAGATGCCCCTGGAATATATCCTGCCAATCGTTTAACAACCAGGGGCCATATTCACAAAGCAGTTATGCAAGCACTTACAAACCTGTACATCTTTTCTCAATCTTTGGTGGCTTTGTTTACAATTATTTAACAGTTAATGAGCTCCGAAGCACCAGGAGGTTGTTTATAACAATAACAGTTGATTGGGAAATTTTCATGCTCGTAAACTGTTTAATGAATGTAACCAAAGCCATCGAAGATTGAGGAAAGATGTACTGTACATGTTCGCAAGTACTTGCGTAACTGCTTTGTGAATCTGACCCCATGTACTCAACCACTGCTGGGTGAACAGAAGCACACAGTTAAGGATTGACACCTAGTCAGTCCTCCCCAAAAAGGATATGAACCCAGGCCAAAACACTTGCAGAGCATGGGGCGAGTTTGTTACTGTTTGTTAAAATTATAAAATAATTATTTTAATATTAATGAGATTGGAAGTACAAATTCAGGCTTTCCAAACTCATACATATGAAAGAGTACACATGCACAAAGATGTATTTCCTAACATGAATAGTAAAATTTATTTATAACATGTCAAAGACAATTACTTACTTGTGAAGTCAATTGGTTTCCTTACATACTTAATTGGCTTCTCAGTATTTGCTGGAGCCAAGATCTTGTATTGTCGAGCAGTCGTCTTGTTCGTCGTCAGGACGCCAATCTCTCTTCGAGCAACTTTCTCTTTGTGTACCATCACCATCTGCATTATAAAATAAAGCAGTGTTCAAAACACTTACTGGCATGGCCTTGGTGGTTCTCTGAAGCCATCTCTCACTGAGACGGCTCTCCCCTACAGAGATTCAAAAAAACTTAGTGAATTTTGAACAAGTACTATTACAGCAATAAGCATTTATTGTGGACACATTACCGACACATTTTATCACGGTTCCATGGAACATTATGAATGTTCTAATGTATACATCTTGTAAAGGACACAAATATGCATCATATATGATAAAAAACAAAAAAACAAAACCTCATTAGAAATAAATAGAACAAATGATTGAAAATATATTTGTGGCAACTCGCTGTGCTTCAATGGCCCGCACGACCGACTCTGGGAGCTTCACGCACGGGCGTACAGCCAATGATGACATCACACACCCCCTTCTCCACGTCCCCACAGCCAAAGTAAGTGGAATTTTTTTTTTTTTTTTTTTAATGTACATGTTCAGGGAAAGGAATTTATCATTTTACAAAGAAAAAAAAAAAAAATTGCAAATGCTTTATTTTCAGCGCACAGGGGGAATGTCTCAATAAACACGACGCATCACAGTGGCTAAGGAGTAACCAAGTGGAAAAACTCAGGTTAAAATTATAACTATATAGCAGACAAGTTCATTCTATTAACTGTAAACACTATACTGTAATCAAAAGCTAAGGATGTGAAACACTAACATTGCCTCTTTATAACACCAACCTGAGAGATATAGTTGACTTGACTCTCCATTTCAGCCAACTGGTGTGCTTGTTGTTCAACCATTTGCAGAAAGTTGTAAGCAAGTGTGTTAATCTGGTAGGCCACACTTGCAAGTGACTGTGTTGTATAGTTCTTTGTCTCCTCCAATGCACTGGCTTTATTCTCTGCCTGCAAAAAAAAAAAAATTAGTGTTGAATATAATGAAACACTATTTTCTGGGTGAGCCCCGGAGGCTCCCTGGAGCTATAGGACTGATATTAGCTATATTAGTCTGGGGCTGCTTCAGTTATGTGGAGTTGTCTGCCTACCGGAAACCACGAGCCAGAACCTGGTTCCATCAGAGAGGCGAAGGGAACAATGGCCTATGAACTCTCCACTCTTTTGAGAATACAGTACAGTATACACATGTGCCATAGACTGGGGTTAGGCACCCAGAGAGATAGGCACCCCAAAACAGACTCTAACTGGTAGAAAATTGCAACCGGAGACCGAAACAGAGGCTAGAAACACCCTCCCCCCCAAAAGAAAAAACAAGGAAACAAGCAAATCATCAACAACTTGATGAGCCGCTTGTTCGCGCTGCCCTACCCCTTGGGAGGGGGAGGGGGAAGCCCCAGCTCCACCGATCTGGCCTTCTGCCCACCAGTTTGGAGACTGAGCAAATGGAAGAAGAAACCAATGACTCTAGAGAGGCAAGGTGCCAGGGAACCTCTGAGGCTCATCCAGAAAATGGCATTTCATTACAATCAATGCTGGTTTTCTGAGGGGAGCCCCGTTGGTTTCCTGGAGCTAGCTTCCCAAAGATAAGTAAAGAAGGGACTTACCCGGGAGGCAGCAGCACTGCACGTCTCATGACCTAGACGGGACAACTGGCTGCAACCGACAACCCAAGGTCACACAAGACCGCTGAGGGTCAAGAACGTTAACGACAAAGTGTGTCCAGGACCCTGTACGACCTCCAAGACCTCCGTGCCTAAAAGTCAGCCCAAGACATGTTCCAAAACAAAGCAGCAAGAGCCGCAAACTTCCAAACATCATGAGCACAAGGATAGATCGCAGGCTGGCTAGACTTAATAATCCTGCGGACAACCTGAGAGACCCGAGCCCTAGAACAGGGAATAAGGAATATCAGATCAATCCAAAGCGCATCCCCGGACACAGAACCCAAGGCATGCAGGTAACAGCGTAAAGCCACAACCGAACACAAAACATGATGCACCCCGGCCTGACCAACTAAGAATCAATAACCCATGGACCCCTCCAGAAGCCCATGGTCTCATTGTTCGCCAGAAAAGAAGAAGACTGCTGCAAACGAACAAAATGTCCACCAGGACCAAAAGAGCAGAAGCCAAGGGGGAGCCAGTTCTTGAAAGATAAAATCCCAAATATGAATCCATTTCAACAGTGTTATATTGTGAAGGAACATAAGTTCATTTCATGATGCATAGATGCAGGAAACAATGGCTGTGTGCTGTGTTTGTACCTCATGCTGTGAATATCATAACTAGCATTGTATTCACTGATATCTGAATGCTGTATATAGTCTTTATCAATCAGGATCATCTATGACACTATCAACACAAAATAATTTCAGTTACCTATTTTAATCATTACCAAGTGGTGCTGTGGTCCCTAGTTGCACAGCGGTGCTGTGAGCTGCTCCTGCATGTGCCATCCTTAGTCGCTCTTTCAGTACTAAGGCTTTCACAGCCAGCACAGATGCTGATTTTTTCACGATGGCGTCTGTTTACTGGAGTCCTGAGGCACAGGATGTGAGCCGTGTACCCGCATGAGTTTTGAATTGCTCCCTATACCCAATAGCTCCACATGACGCTCTGCGCACCCCGATCGGGCACCTTAACCACCGCGCTGCGTGGTCTTAAAATATGACATTCCCGCTGTGCACCAAAAATAAATTGTTTGCAAAAAAATTATTTTTTCTTTTTATAATTTTAAAATGGAGTTTCTGATGAAGAGAAACTTAAATAAAAATATTGTTTGTGACATATTTTATCTGTGATGGTGTTGGGAAGTTGAGCAAACTATGGGTGCCGAGTGATGGAGCACTCGGGGGTCACTCGACCCCGCCGCCCCATGGGGGCAGCAGTTGCCTCGAATATAATGTTTCACAATTATGTTGATATTTCTCATTCATTTCTTCTCTGTTTTTTTGCTGTAATATTATTGAAAAGTGTGTAATTTGTGGAATTTATATACTTTACTGGTAGTTCAATGTGTGAAACATTGCTATGCTCAAAATTATGGGGCTCATATGTGTGACTTATACAGTATTATATTCTACAATAAATTAGTGTTTTTGCTGTTATTACACTATTTACATACATTGTATATACCTATCTACATATGTGTCCACCATAACAAACCACTAATTTGGTATGGCGAGTCAAAACACTCCCACCATACTGTTACTGTTTTTCTTGCAGTATTTACACTAGTTATACGTAAGTATCTACATGTTTTATTCACCATAATTATACAACTAAGCTGGTATGGTGTCCAAATGGCATAATGGCCACCATACACTGCATGACAAGTCACATAGCAGACAGCAGACGACATACTCACTCACTCCCTCCCTCCCTCCCTCACCAACACCTCTGTCACCAAAATGGCTCCTCCCAACATACTCCTGCTGTTATTACACTCTATATACACACGTTATATGTAAGTATCTACATTTGTGTTCACCACAGGGAACCACTAAGCTGGCATGGCGAGTCCAGACAATAACAGGTTGCCACATACCAGCCAGCAGAAGATGCTACTTCTCCCTCCCTCCCTCCCTCACCAAGAATACTCCTCCCACCATACTATGCACCTGCTTGATACCTGCTTGATGGGGTTCTGGGAGTTCTTCTACTCCCCAAGACCGGCCCAAGGCCAGGCTTGACTTGTGAGAGCTTGGTCCACCAGGCTCTTGCTTGGAGCGACCAGCAGGCCCACATACCCACCACAGCCCTGTTGGTCTGGCACTTTTTTTTTAGAAAACAATCGAGTTTTCTCTTGATGTCCACAGTTGTTCTGGCAACATTTCTCATAGTTGCTGGGAGGACGTTGAACAACCGCGGACCTCTGATGTTTATACAGTGTTCTCTGATTGTGCCTATGGCACCTCTGCTCTTCACGGGTTCTATTCTGCATTTTCTTCCATATCGTTCACTCCAGTATGTTGTTATTTTACTGTGTAGATTTGGGACCTGGCCCTCCAGTATTTTCCATGTGTATATTATTTGGTATCTCTATTGTCTCCTTTCTAGCAAGTACATTTGGAGAGCTTTGAGACGATCCCAATAATTTAGGTGCTTTAGCACGTCTATGAGTGCCGTATATGTTCCCTGTATTCCCTCTATTTCAGCAATCTCTCCACTCTCCCGCTCCACACATCGCAAATTCTCACCACAATCCTGCTATTATCAGAATCCTGGACACTAAATCCTGTAAATTAATAATTTTCCCACATGTCTATCTTGTAAAGGAACATGTGAAGTCGTTTGAAGATTCTTAGATAGACAAAATAATGGCAATGTGCTGTGGCTAGTGCTGTGAACATCTTGAACAGCATTGATTCACTGATATTTGAACATTGTACACAGCTTTTAATCAGTCAGGCTCTTCTATAACACTATCATGCCTAAATAATACCAGTTACATATATATTTTGACATTTTTAGGCGATGCTGTGGTCACAAGCTGAACAACAGTGCTGTGAGCTCATGCTGCATGCACCAACCTTGGTTGCTCACTCAGTACCGAGGCTCTCACACCTGGGAATGTTGCCCACGATTTTTTTTTTAAATGGTGTCTGTTTACTAGAGCCCTGAGGAAGCGGACGTGAACCTTGTGTAGCCGCGGGAGTTTTGAATGCTAGGCTACACCAATGAATGCCCACAGGTGCTCTGCGCGCCCCTGATCTAGTGTCTACAGGCGCTCTGTGCAGTGCGGTTGTTAACCCTTAAACTGCACAACACTTCATATGACGTGTTGAGCAACTGACGCCAAAGTGCGCACCCCTTCATATGACGTTTTGGAGTACCACACAAGATTTAAACGGCCCGCAGCTACACGGGGTTCACATCAGCTTCCTGAGGGTTTCCTTGGTAAACAGATGCCATTTAAAACAAAATCGTAGGTAACATTCCCGGGTGTGAAAGACTCAGTACTGAGAGAGCCACCAAAGCTGGTGCATGCAGCATGAACTCACAGCACTGCTGTTCAGCTTGTGACCACAGCATTACCTAAAAATATATTTGAATGAATATAAAAAATAATTGCACAGTACTGTATACAGGCTACTAGTCAGGAATATTAACCAATAAAACTGCATAAAGGAAGTCATCACACTATGTAACAAAATATAAAACTACTGGCAGGCTTACCCGTGCAAAGTTTTCAATACAGTAGGCAGCTACTTTCTCTAAGTTGGCGTGAGAATCAGAGAGCGACTGCCGTCCCTCTGGGATTTCTTGCTCAACAAGAGATACAAATTCCGAAGATAGAGCCATATTGGAAATGCCTGGTTTATATTATTCTGCAATTATAAAAGAACACACATTAATAACTTAGGTCAATGGCAGTTACTGATTATCTTGTGTATTATCTGATTGAATTCAGATTTCCAGTTAATATTGTGAAATGCATTTCAGAGAGTGCCTATTGCTGCGTCACTGTGTAGTCTGAAGGTACAGTACAGTAATTTTCTTGGTGTCCATGTTTGCTATGAGTAAGGTAGGATCATGGGGTCAGTTAGTGATTATACCAGATGCAAGGGGAGCTGTTATGCTAGTCCAAGGTAGTAGCAGATGTTTGAGTGATTCGGGTTGGCTTGGTGATTGTGGGGATTAGCATACAGGAGTTCATGCCGTTTAGGAAATAACCGACTTGATTATTTTGTTGACATAAATATTGAAGTTATCTCCTAGAATGATATGATTTTTGTTGCGCTTTTTATTTATGATAAGATTCCTTAGGTTATTTGAGAATGCAGTTACATTAGTACAGTATTGGGAAATCTATAGATAACTCTAATAGTTAAGGGGGATTGAAGGGATTTAATCGAGAAGTGAGCAAAGGTATATTCACAGTAGTTGTCTCTATCACTAATGACACTATTGCAAATAAAGGTATTTTGGTAATACTGTAGCTGTGCCGCCTCCTTTTTTTATTTGGCCTACAGTTGTGAATAGCTGTATAACTGGTTAAGTTGTAAAGTTGGGAATGGTCTCGACTCGGCCATGTTTGTTAAAATAATGAACGATAGTTTAGTAACTAGTGCTGTGAGTAGTGCATTTATATCATCAAAATGTTTACCATGTGACCTGACATTTTGGTTGAAAACTGATAGGCAAAACTAATATAGGAAATATCTTTCCTCTATCAATAAGATTTAATCTCTTTGATTAAAAATGCAAAAACTACTTATCTCTGCCTTTTTGATACCATATACAAGTAAAAGTTTTATTTGTGAATCTTTATTAATTAAACACTATCAGAGGGCATGTAGGGTTCTGTGTTTCATGTGCAAAGAGCCACGAGAGATTTTTTACAAGTACAGTACAAGGTAGTTTAAGTAGCAAACACATACCAATAAATAATGATCAGTATCTATGTAACAAATCTATTGTCCTATGGAGCCGATTTAACTTCCAGGCATATATTTTTAAATAAATCTTGTGTTTTCTGGTTAGTTATGTTAGATATTATTAAAAATATGTATTCTACTTTTTAATATCATAAATTAAATTTGCTATAATTTGAGCAGAGTAGTGCGACGACCAGCTCACTGTGTACAGAAAGCTGATATGCAACAAACACTTTTCAGACAACAATATATTTTGGATAAGTCGCTCCACAACATTGTTGCTTGGACCATCAACTTCCTTTGATGCCACATATTAACTTCTTATTTCATTATGAAATTATATTATGTCAGAGTAAAAATGTTTTCTCATGTTCTTCATTCAGTACCAATATTAGTAAGTAAAGATACCATATTTCTTCATTACTTACATAATGCCAGGAGGCTTTGGGTCATTAGATGGACAGCATCTCCAATAGATGAAGCGAGTCACCCCATCTCTCACCCAGGCGAGTCGAAGCTTAATTTAAAATTGATATACAGTATCTTTGTTCTCCACCAGATATATTTCCTTTGGTGCACTCACAATAACGATTATATCTCGGCCTATCTGAAGGCATATACTGTGCTGTAATACTTTAGGCTTTATTAGCTTATCTTTGTTAATTACACAATATATCGGCCTATGTGTGGGCATCTGCACTCCATGAATGACAAGCTACTGAATGCCAATATAAAAACATATGTATCTTCACTTGAGCTTTAAATATGTCTATGTTAAAGTATTTAAAATGAAGCTTATATTTCTATCTTTAAGACATATAAAACATTTATGATTATTAACGAATTTACGTGAAAAAACATTGTTCTGAGAGAGAGAGAGAGTTGCTCTGTCGATCAGTCTGTGCGGGGGTCGGAGCACGGCGATTCTTAAAACATGTATCTTCATTAGAACTTTAAAAATGTCCATGGTAAAGTGTTGAAAATGAAGCTTTTATTTATATCTTTGAGACATATAAAACATTAATGTTTATTAATAAATTTACGTGAAATATACATTGCTCAGAGAGAGTTGCTCCGTAGATCTCCTCCGTCTGTGCAGGGTCAAAGCTCAGCGATTTTAAAATACACATATCTTTGCTTTAATTTCAAATATGCCCATGGTCAGGTATTTAAAATAAAGCTTATATTTTTATCTTTCTTGCAACATATAAAACTCTTGTGTTTATTGACAAATCTGCGTGAAATAAGCAGTTTTGAGATGAATATTGCGGGGGGTCACGAGCTCGACGAACGATGAAAAATAGCACTTTTATACAACTACATACAGTATATATTTGGATTTACTTTAAATATTGTCATGGTAGAGGTTTTACAAATAGAACCTGCTTCTGTCATTCTTCTGTAACAAAGATTTTTGGTTTAATAAGTTATCATGATGTTTTCAACAATATTCTTTGGGCATTCATCTATCCCCACATGGTTGCACATTTTGGAAATCCCAACGCATGGGTTGACCCATCTGATACTTGGTTCAACCTCCAATATGGTTCGCAACATCCCCTTGGAACTGGAGCGACTTATCCTCTTAGACAGATCAAAGACCTGTCATTAAAACCTTCAACATCACTAAGAGCAACAACGCAAACAATCTTATATATTCTGAACACGGCTTTGGTATGTTCATATAAGAGATATAATCAAGTTATCGTTAAATATAGTCATAGAGAATACATGGGAGGGGCAGTCCTGATGCACTCGCCTCCCACGGTAACTTCTGCTCTCAACTCCCGTCTTTATTACCTTCACTTTTACTCTTCCCGTTATCAAGCTTCCTTCTTAATTATCCAGAGCAAGCGTGAACATTACTTAAATACTTACAAAAGTAGAGTGTGAAAGAGACAACAACAAGGGTGGAGGACACTACACCGTTCACATCCGTCAGCTGCGCTTCTCACTTCACATTTCTCAGTCCTCTCTAACCATTCTCATTAATTATTATTGGTGCTAATATTAAACCCTCCAGTAAATACAGACAAAGTATCAAATAATTATACACATAAAATATTTAATAACTTTACCACTATTTTAATTTTTTTATTTGCTTTATGTCAATATTTTCAATATCTAGTAAAATTAAGTTGACTGGATAACAATGGCAACTTTGATTCCCTAGTTGGAGCAAGGTCTTATTTATTTATTATTTGTTTATTTATTATATACAAGAAGGTACATTGGGTTTATGAGAGCCCGTAATATTGGTGTTCTTGCATTCTTGCAAGTTGTTGTTCTTGTTTAAGATTCGCTACTCGGAACAAAAGTTCCAAGTAGCACGGGCTATGATGAGCCCGTGTTCTTGCAAGCCATTAACAAGCATAGCATTTTGGGCAGGTCCTTAGTCAAACAGAGAAGGTAAGATTATTAATTTTGTAACAGGACCTATGGGCACCATATTAAAAACAATTTTTTTTTTGTTTGAGTTGTTACATTCTTGTACGCGTAGCGTTTCAGGCCGGTCCCTGGAATACGATCCCCGCCGCGAAGAATCGTTTTTACAAACCAAGTACTCATTTTACTGTTGAGTTAAACAGAGGCTACAGTTAAGGATTTGCACCCAGTAAATCCTCCCAGGCCAGGATACGAACCCATGACAAAGCGCTCGCGGAACGCCAGGCGAGTGTCTTACCACTACACCATGGTGACTGGTGAAATATGTTGACCAGACCACACACTAGAAGTTGAAGGGACGACGACGTTTCGGTCCGTCCTGGACCATTCTCAAGTCGATTGTCTTGGTGAAATATCTATTTGATATTCCAAGAGTGTGACTTAATCAAACTAGAAATGCTCTGCAAGTCAGTTTTTATTAACAAGCTTAGGTACACACAGCAATGTGCTGCTACCCTATTCTATATGAAAGATTAAGAACACTGCTTTCCCAAAAAAGCGGTGGGTTTTCTGAGGAAAAGAAAACGTATATTTGGAAGCTGACTCTAACCACCCAAGCTGCGCGCGCAACGAGCCGAGGTTATATAAGCCCTGCCTGCAGACGGGGTGGCCCCCTGTCTCGACAAGCAAGCATCTGCTCACTTACAAAACGCTCACCCTCCTCCCGGGATCCTCTGCATCCACTGTTTTCTTTTCAAAGGGACGACGCACAGACAGGCTCAGGGGGCACTTGTTCTAGCTTGCTAAGCATTTGCGGTATCTTTGGGGGTGCTTTGCCGGAACCCCCAAAGTGCTAGGCCTGCAGATAGCTAAGAAATATTACCATGAATTGTAATTAGTGTAAATTCAAATAATGCAACTTTCAATTACTAACTATAAATGTAACTATTAATTGAAATTGATTTAATACTTTATCATTATAATGATTATACATTATAATTATACTCTAATACTTTATTGTTATGCATTAGTCACTAATTATTTATCATTCACCCTAATTAGCTATTTGATTCATTGAAAATAATTGCTTATCATTATACTATTTGTTATTATTATTATATTTATTATATAATAATAATAATTTATTATTTATTATTAATTTATTATTTATTATTAATTTATTATTTATTGCTAATTTATTATTTACTATTATAAAATAAACAAGTCCCCAATCTGAGCGCCTTTTTTTTCTAGCCTCAGACAACAGTGTAGTGTTGACCAGACCACACACTAGAAGGTGAAGGGACGACGACGTTTCGGTCCGTCCTGGACCATTCTCAAGTCGATTACACAGTGTAGATCAAAAACTAGCTGTAAGTTCATCTAATATTCCCATCTCACAGGAAGGTTAGTCATACAAGGAATCAGGGGAGAAAATACTTGCCTCAATACAATAACAAACCTGCAAATCAAGGGTCTCAAAATGTGGACTGACCTTCCCAATCACGTCAAAGACTCCGGCCTCCGTCTCTCAACCAGTTTAAGAGAAAAAGTAAGTACTACCTAATCTGTTGTTGTTGTTATAGATTCAAATACTCTGAACAAGTTCCAAGTAGCACGGGCTATGGTGAGCCCGTAACTTACCTGGCACAGGAGCGGGGCAAGTAGCACGGTCTATGGTGAGCCCGTAATTTACCTGGCACAGTTTTAGTTTAGTTCATTTCTTATGCACCCCATACCCATCTTGTGGGCGGTAGTGGAAAGGGTTACAGAGGCACATAATGGGCTCAGGGGCTGAACTCCACAATTCATTTAGCTAAGCAAGTTACAATCTTGATGAGCTAGTTACAAAATTCAATATAAGTCGTCACATCAACAATGGGTTCGAGATCGACCTCAAGTACAGGTTCTAAATTAAGCAAGTGACATATGTGGAGAGCTAGTGTCACAATTGATATGTTTGTCCTGCACACCGCCCCCCATCCAGTGGGCAGCGGTGGATAGGTTACAATCACTTAGTTATTACCTACAGTTAGCAAACTGGCGATATTTGGCTAAAATTTCTGGTAGCAGATCATTTTGAATGAAATATTTACACATCGCTGGAACATTGGTTATAGAATTGTCTCTAAATTCACGTATCTCTTCGCACTCCATCACATAGTGACGGAGGGTGTGCGAATAATTTTGTTGACACAGTTTACATTTGGTCAGGTCTACATCAGCAGATAATGACAATTCCCAGAGATACTTGTAACCTAGTCTAAGCCGAGCAGTAGTAACATCTAGAAGTCTGCTGATTTTATTGGATGAACCATATATGTGTGGCTCCTCTTGCATGATAGTATGATGATAGATGGAATTACTGGTGTCGATTTCACTTTGCCTCAGATCTACAAGATCTTGTTGAAGTTCTCGGTGTACTGCTGCTCTCAGATTACTCATTGACAATCCAAGGTTACACTCAACGGTTCCTTTAAAGGCAGATTCTTTGGCTAACTTATCAGCTCTATCAAGGAGCGGGGCAAGTAGAACGGGCTATGGTGAGCCCGTAGTGGACTTAACCTGGCACATGAGCGGTGCTGATTTACATACAGTTGGTGATGTGTACTACTACTACTACCTAATCTTTTAATTATTTATATATACAAGAAGGTAAATTGGGTTTATGAAAGTACATAGCAATGATGTTTTTACATTCCTTCAAAACCACTAATATGCATAGCGTTTCGAGCAGGTCCTTGATCTAACAGATAATTTTCAGTAGGTAATTTGTAGTAAAATTTGAAGAATATTAACA
>NC_091202.1:25666684-25794184 GCF_040958095.1 Procambarus clarkii | reverse complement strand
CTCTACCCCCTCTCCTCTACCCCACACTACCCCTCTCCTCTACCCCACACTACCCCTCTCCTCTACCCCACACTACCCCTCTCCTCTACCCCACACTACCCCCTCTCCTCTACCCCACACTACCCCCTCTCCTCTACCCCACAATACCCCCTCTCCTCTACCCCACACTACCCCTCTCCTCTACCCCACACAACCCCTCTCCTCTACCCCCTCTCCTCTACCCCACACTACCCCTCTCCTCTACCCCACACTACCCCTCATCTCAACCCGCCAAACAAACATACAGAAATAGGCTCAGCTTGGCGCCTCTTAATTGTAATGCAAACAGGAAATGTGATGGTATGTTGGTCTAGATAATATGTTGCTGCGGTGGTTCATGAGGAGCTGTGAGGTGGTTCATGAGGAGCTGTGAGGTGGTTCATGAGGAGCTGTAAGGTGGTTCATGAGGAGCTGTGAGGTGGTTCATGAGGAGCTGTAAAGTGGTTCATGAGGAGCTGTGAGGTGGTTCATGAGGAGCTGTGAGGTGGTTCATGAGGAGCTGTGAGGTGGTTCATGAGGAGCTGTGAGGTGGTTCATGAGGAGCTGTGAGGTGGTTCATGAGAAGCTGTGAGGTGGTTCATGAGGAGCTGTAAGGTGGTTCATAAGGAGCTGTGAGGTGGTTCATGAGGAGCTGTTAGGTGGTTCATGAGGAGCTGTGAGGTGGTTCATGAGGAGCTGTGAGGTGGTTCATGAGGAGCTGTGAGGTGGTTCATGAGGAGCTGTTAGGGGGTTCATGAGGAGCTGTGAGGTGGTTCATGAGGAGCTGTGAGGTGGTTCATGAGGAGCTGTTAGGTGGTTCATGAGGGGCTGTGAGGTGGTTCATGAGAAGCTGTGAGGTGGTTCATGAGGAGCTGTAAGGTGGTTCATGAGGAGCTGTGAGGTGGTTCATGAGGAGCTGTGAGGTGGTTTATGAGGAGCTGTGAGGTGGTTCATGAGGAGCTGTGAGGTGGTTTATGAGAGAGAGAGTGTGTGTGTACTCACCAAGTTGTACTCACCTATTTCTGCTTGCGGGGATTGAGCTCTGGCGCTTTGGTTCCGCCTCTCAGCTCTCAATCAACTGGTGTACAGATTCCTGAGCCTACTGGGTTTTATCAAATCTACATTTGAAACTGTATGGAGTCTGCCTTTCCACCACTTTGTGTGTGTGTGTGTGAGAGAAGAGAGAGAGAGAGAGAGAGAGAGAAGAGAGAGAGAGAGAGAGAGAGAGAGAGAGAGAGAGAGAGAGAGAGAGAGAGAGAGACAGAGAGAGAGAGAGAGAGAGAGAGAGAGAGAGAGAGAAGAGAGAGAGAGAAGGAGAGAGAGAGAGAGAGAGAGAGAGAGAGAGAGAGGAGACAGACAGACAGACAGACAGACAGAGAGAGAGTGTGTGTGTGAGAGAGAGAGAGACATACACAGGAAGATGTGAGAAGAAAGGGGAGGAGGTAATATTATGAGTGGGGAAGGAGTGTTTGTTTGGTGTGAGTTGTCTATGGTGAGGTCAGGTGGGCAGGTGACCCTGATGGGGCGGGGTCAACAAATGGTGATGTATGGGTTAGGTTCTACCCACCTACACACAGTAGTAGGAGTCTCTTATTGGTGTACTAAATCCATACATATTACTGTCTGTTTTTCATTAATTACGTCTTGAAATACTCATAATCACTCCGAAAGTTTAGTAATAAATTTCAGTCCAACACATAAATTAAAAGTAACAATATTAAAAAAATATAAAAATAATAATAAACATTAATTATGTATTTGTTTCAAATTCATGTCCGTATGTTAGAGAAAGTGGTTTTACTTAATAATCAGCTGTTACTATATTCACTAGTAAGCTAAGTTACATACTTACGACACTATTGACTGACATACGTGAATTCTGAGGTTGGTACACAGATCTTGGAATACCTCAAAATGTTGGACAAAAGGATTGAAACTCTAGAAAAGCTAGCTATGACAAACAGATAGGGTGCAGTGGGGATTTGTTGTTATAGATTAAGCTACTCGGAACAAGTTCCAAGTAGCTCGGGCTATGGTGAGCCCGTAACTTACCTGGCACAGGAGCGGGGCAAGTAGCACGGGCTATGGTGAGCCCGTAACTTACCTGGCACAGGAGCGGGGCAAGTAGCACGGGCTATGGTGAGCCCGTAACTTACCTGGCACAGGAGCGGGGCAAGTAGCACGGGCTATGGTGAGCCCGTAACTTACCTGGCACAGGAGCGGGGCAAGTAGCACGGGCTATGGTGAGCCCGTAACTTACCTGGCACAGGAGCGGGGCAAGTAGCACGGGCTATGGTGAGCCCGTAACTTACCTGGCACAGGAGCGGGGCAAGTAGCACGGGCTATGGTGAGCCCGTAACTTACCTGGCACAGGAGCGGGGCAAGTAGCACGGGCTATGGTGAACCCGTAACTTACCTGGCACAGGAGCGGGGCAAGTAGCACGGGCTATGGTGAGCCCGTAACTTACCTGGCACAGGAGCGGGGCAAGTAGCACGGGCTATGGTGAGCCCGTAACTTACCTGGCACAGGAGCGGGGCAAGTAGCACGGGCTATGGTGAGCCCGTAACTTACCTGGCACAGGAGCGGGGCAAGTAGCACGGGCTATGGTGAGCCCGTAACTTACCTGGCACAGGAGCGGGGCAAGTAGCACGGGCTATGGTGAGCCCGTAGTGGACTTACCTGGCTCAGGAGCGCTGTAGTGGGGAGTATAACGGAGGGGGAAGAAAGTACGGAAGAGGATGGAGTATCACAGATGGAGGAGTCTCAGGAAAATGAACTATCCACTTATGATGGCAGTGTTCAACCTATGTGATGGAGAATGGTGAAACAAAAATCAAGTGGCTTACTCAAAGCAAAGTGGAAGACATAGTTAACAACAGCATTATCTTTGATGGTAGTAGGTGCATAAATGTTGACCAAGATAAAATTAAAATATTAGTCTTTGTCCAATGGGATATTGCTTCTCAGTGAATTTTCAGCACGAGACAAATTTAAATGAATGAAAACTCGTCATGGAAGAAAATAGAGAGAATAATTACTACATCTACGATACAGTCTTCCCATGGTGGTGTTAATTGTTTCTTTGGAAAAGCAGTACATTCTTGAATGGCATCATACTTTGTAACATTAGAATGTAAGGATCTGATATGTGTTCTTTTATTGTATACTTTAACATGCATTGTTCATATCTTCTCACCTTTTGAAGTGAGAGGATTAGTTCATTAGATCCCTCGCCTCTCATTAATCTAATCACGGAAGCTACATGTATCTCTGGAAATTTACCCCCAATATTCTGTAGGTTGATTTCCATCCTCATTATCTCATTATTAATATGATTGATAGTTGTATACTGTATTAATTTGTGAGCCCCTCGAGGGACCTTAAATAGACGAGGATAGAAATAGCCTAATATCCTCTAGCTTAATAGCCTCTATCGTTTGACATATATTTTATTACCCCAATAAACTTACTTGAAGTTGAACTTGACATACATTCCCCTTTTAATAATATGTGCAAGCAACTCTGTAAACACATACATACTGCAGTATTATGGAAATTGAGTATTTAACACGATACTGTTGTTAATACATAAGCAGGACAAAAAAAATATTAAGACAGCTGATTTGCCTTGTCGTATGTAATGGGGAGTGTAGATAGACCTTGATGGACTATCATACTTTCTGGTACAGAGATGTTACTGGTTACAGGTTACCCACTCTCAGTTCAGTCACCACCAGGGTTGTAGAACATGTAACACACAGACTGCGATAGCCATATTCTTGGGAAATTGGAATCAAGACTAAAGGACTAAACTAAACATCGTGACGACCTTAAGGACGTTCCCTACTTAGTGAACTGTAAAGCAGCTAAGGTTCAAGTTCAAGTAAGTTTATTGAGACAAGAAAAAAAAAATACATCTCAAAGGGATAGAGTAGCTTAGGCTATTTCTACCCCCCAGCAGCTAAGGTGTCACCCACAACACCAGCTATTGGTCGCTGATGCAACCATAGCTGTTTCAGTAACATTTTCACTTCTAAAGCCATAATTCCTATGATATAAATAAAAGTCAAGAAATTAATAAATAAATAAATATATGCAGATATACCAAAACAAATCTGAAGTAGTTTTGATGTTTAGATAAAAACCATCACTTCCACCCTTAAAACCCATCCCTTCCTTCCAAGGGTATAATGTTTCAGACGACACCAAGTATATCGTCTTTGCCTTTGAGTTGAAGGCCATGGGTTGAAAGGCTAACCCACTATGGGTTGGCATCATGTTTTTGGTCTTGGCTTGGAGTCAGCGTTATTATTATTAACATCTTTATTGACAAAAATTAATTACAATTTTGCCTAATCTGAGGAATTCAATTAGGTTTTGTTAGAGTGAGGATAATGCTGGTATTAACTGTCACATAGGACAGAGGATCATACACAAGAAAATAGGTCTAAATTGTAGGCTGAAGCAAATATATATCATGGTTACAATCAACTACATTAGACTGTATACATGTTTCAATGTACGAATATGCAAATACAACTTTCTATTGTGCACTGCCACACAAGGGCGGGGATGGGTTCATAAGAGAAGCAGCTTAAAAACAATATAAATGCAATTGTTCTTCATTCTTTAAAATGGACACGCAAATTTTGGATAAATTGTTAGAATGTCGTCCAGAACACCTGAGTCAATGAAATAGTTACACAGTTGCTGGTACAATAGGCCAGGAGGTCTAAAATCTTTTACGGTTTCACATTCAACAATATAGTGTTCTAGTGAATGCATTAAAGGTTTATCACAGAGTTTACAATCTGAGTATTCTGGTAGTGGCTCAGCCTCACTAACCTGCCAGATGTGCCTATAGCCAATGACTACATCACATTGCCTGGTCCGGTTACTGTGCTGACCATTACAAATACTTATTATTACAAAACTTGTCATAGCTGTTAATACTGCGGGTTTCAGGTCTCTGGGCATTTCTTAGTTCTTCTAAATTTGAAGTAATTTTTTTAATTTGTATGTTTGTAATAATTGCATTAGATAGTCCAGAGTCATAATCAGTGTTTTCTTTCCTGCAAGCCTCATTGGCCAATCAATCTACAAAGTCATATTTTCCAACTCCAACATAGGATGGTATCCACACAAATTTTATACAATAGTTATTATCATTGGCAAAAATTACATTCCATTTAATATTACAATTTACTGCAGCCATAAATTGTGATGGGTTATTTATGGACTGCAGAACACTTTTAGTCATAAAATATCACTCCACCCCCATTGGAGTCAGTCTTAAGTTCTTCAGCGGCAGGAGGCTAATGGTTAGGCGGTGGGTTGTTGGCCTGGTTTAGATGAGCTGTTCTGTCCGGCTTGGAGGAGGTGTCTTTCCTATTGAAGTTCTGACTTCTGTCACCCTTTCCATCTTTTCTTCCTCCCCCACTCTTACACTCTCCTCCGCCCCCGTCTGTCACTGTATAGTGAGAGCCACAACTGCCCGCCGACAACTCCGCGTAATGTGACACTGCCACACAAACACTCACTCCAATCTGGATACCAAGATATACATCACAACTGAAAAGTGACAACAACAAATGGAGGGTTGAGACAGTGAATCGGAAAGAGAGAGATGAGGGATACAGACACAGACAGACAGACAAACATACAGACAGCGATTGCATAAGAAATCGCGGGAAATGATGACATTGAAGCCTTACAAAGAGATCTACATGAACTCCACAATGGTCAGAAGACTGGCAAATGCTCTTTAATATCGACAAATGCATGTGGGGCATAGCAATCTACGTCACAACTACCAAATCAATACCATTAATTTAAATAAATCTAAAGTTTGACAAAATAGTTATTTTGTCAAACTTTGGAGCGGAAACATTGAGAGATGTGAACAATACCGTTGTCACCTTACTTACGACAACGATTGATGGGTTGCGCGACACTTTAGTGCAGCCCGTCCTCTCAAGGTGCCACAACGGACACAAAATAGTGTACTAAAACATCCAAGCCTAATCTAACTTAACTAACCGAGCGACCCAAGTATAGAAAACATAGTTTGTGAGCCGCTATGATGTGTAATACGCCGTATTTTATCCGTTAGGGATTTTGACATTAAAATACGATGTAATACAGAGAGTACCGGTTTCAAGTCCGTGGTGTACAGTACAGTTGAGTACATCTCCATGTTGCGTGTGTACAGTACAGTTGAGTACATCTCCATGTTGCGTGTGTACAGTACAGTTGAGTACATCTCCATGTTGCGTGTGTACAGTACAGTTGAGTACATCTCCATGTTGCGTGTGTACAGTACAGTTGAGTACATCTCCATGTTGCGTGTGTACAGTACAGTTGAGTGCATCTCCATGTTCCGTGTGTACAGTACAGTTGAGTACATCTCCATGTTGCGTGTGTACAGTACAGTTGAGTACATCTCCATGTTGCGTGTGTACAGTACAGTTGAGTGCATCTCCATGTTCCGTGTGTACAGTACAGTTGAGTACATCTCCATGTTACGTGTGTACAGTACAGTTGAGTACATCTCTGTTACGTGTGTACAGTACAGTTGAGTACATCTCCATGTTGCGTGTGTACAGTACAGTTGAGTACATCTCCATGTTGCGTGTGTACAGTACAATTGAGTACAACAATCGTTGCTCGACTCTCAGAGTTGGTAAGTGCGAATTATTTTGTTTCCTTATATTAATATACACTTGTTTGCATTCAAACTAGAACGACCACCATATATATTTTTGTATTTTTTTACATATATATTTTTATATATGTAAATATATATATATGTGTACATACAAAAGAATGGGGGTGGTAGGAGAAGATAATATTAGTGTTCAGTGAGAAACCACAAGGTCTCCTCTGAATACTTTTTATTTTCTTCTCCGAGGCTATGGGTCCCCACATTGGCACCAGAGGTGGTACCCTCACAAACTTTTTATTCTTATATTATATATAAAAGTTTGTATTTTTTTTACATATATAACTTAAAACTGAAAACATTGAGTCTACAGAAGCAGTATTTTTAAGTCGTGACCACAGACACTAGAGGTGATGAAGCCTTTCTTGTTTTCTCCCGTCTATGGGTCAATGGGATAGTAAAATGGCTTGACGCTGGCGGCCAAGGGTTACCCTTCACTGACACTCGACCCCGAAGGACTCTCTAGGACTCCAGAATTGTATCCATACAAGGAAGGACATTATCCATAAGGAAGACATTATTTGTTTAATGTTCGTTGTCTTATCACGAAGAAACACAATAATATATAGCTCAATCATCTAAACTAAGACGTTACGTTATATTATAATAATAATAAATAATAAATAAATGTTTATTCAGGTAAGGTACATACATAGAAGAGGTTTTACAAAAATTAATAGATTTATAGATAGAGCTAGTACATACAATGCCTAAAGCCACTATTACGCAAAGCGTTTCGGGCAGGAAAAACATTAAAGACTAAAACTTAATACTATTATATGTCCCGGTAGACAATCGGGTTCGTTCTCGACGCGCAATGGAGATCCCCAGGCGGGACAGAAATGTCTGGGCACATTTCTCTTCATGTAATGAGCCTGTTCACCTAGCAGTAAGTAGGTACCCATGAATTAGCTTGTTGAGGGGTTCCATCCTGGGCGGGGTCAGTAATTCGGCCTCGGGGGTGAGGGGGACCTGGATATAAGCCTAACGTGTATTAATACACTCTGGCTGCCTGTCCTTCGACACAATGAATTATTATAATTATTATTATGTGATTATGACAAGCCACTGCTCAGCGCCTGCCTCCCTGACACATTGTCATTCTTTGCATGCCTTTATTATTCACCCCATACCCATCCCGTGGGCGGTGGTGGACCCCATACCCATCCCGAGGGCGTTGGTGGACCCCATACCCACCCCGAAGGCGGTGGTGGACCCCATACCCACCCCGTGGGCGGTGGTGGACCCCATATTCATCCCGAGGGCGTTGGTGGACCCCATACCCACCCCGAAGGCGGTGGTGGACCCCATACCCACCCCGTGGGCGGTGGTGGACCCCATACCCATCCCGTGGGCGTTGGTGGACCCCATACCCACCCCGAAGGCGGTGGTGGACCCCATACCCACCCCGTGGGCGGTGGTGGACCCCATACCCATCCCGTGGGCATTGGTGGACCCCATACCCACCCTGAAGGCGGTGGTGGACCCCATACCCATCCCGAGGGCGTTGGTGGACCCCATACCCACCCCGAAGGCGGTGGTGGACCCCATACCCATCCCGTGGGCGGTGGTGGACCCCATACCCACCCCGAAGGCGGTGGTGGACCCCATACCCATCCCGTGGGCGGTGGTGGAAAGGGTTAAGAGAGGTACATAATGAGTTCAGGAACTGAACCACATAATTCGTTTAGCTAAGCAAGTGACAATCTTGTGAAGCTAGTTACACAGTTGTTAATATTACATACACACGTACATATATATACATACATGTACACATGTACATATATATACATACATGTACACATGTACATATATATACATACATGTATACATGTACATATATATACATACATGTACACACGTACATATATATACATACATGTACACACGTACATATATATACATACATGTACACACGTACATATATATACATACATGTACACATGTACATATATATACATACATGTATATATATGTACATATATATACATATATATATATATATATATATATACATATATATATATAATATATATATATATATATATATATATATATATGTATAATATATATATATATATATATATATACACATACATGTACACGAATACATATTCATATCAATAATATTTTTATATCACAAGTGATTCCACAAGAAGCTAACAACAGTCACTATACAAGGCACTTTACTTCTATGGTAAGTCACACAGTTACTAGTCTTGCTCTACACTCACCCAACTGGGCGGCAACTTTACAGTCATGTGCAGGCTGCATCTACAGTAAGCAAATGTTGGATACTTGGCTAAGATTCCCAGCAGTATATCATTATGAATGAAGTACTTACACAATTCTTAAACACCATTGATGATGTTATCTCCGAATTCCGCGATTTTTTCAAATTTCAATATATAATGACGCAAAGTATGCGAATAGTTCTGCTGTCAGAGTTAACATTTAATCAACTCTACAACCGCAGATGTTACAAACTCCCAGAGGTACTTATAGCCGAGCATAAGCCTAGCAGTGGTAACATTTAGAAGTCATAAGGGATGTCAAATTTGAAGCCTCAGTTCGAATGAATGACCACAGCGTACTGGCATTTGAGTGTCTGGTGGAAATAGAGATAACATATCCAAGGAAGGATAGTATACCTTACCGTGACAAAGTAACTGAGGAAAGGACGACAGAAGAACAAATCAGTGAATCTGTACGCTGGTACAATATGGTTGCAGCTGGCAATCCCAATCATTATGGACGAAGAGGAGGTGGCCTCGGGAGGGAATTAGTAATAACAAGAATCCGTCTTGGATACAAATATCCATGGAGACTCGGAATGTAAACATTAGTAGAGCAGCGGAGTTGCAGAATCTGTGGTGAAATGACGGAAATCGCCTTGAACACTTCCTGAGAGAATGTGAACATCTAAGAGTCATTATAAATATGTGTACAATAATAAACCCCACATCATTATATTTGACACACTATTTGTCAAATATAGATATACTGTTCTTAAAAGATTCCCCCCATTTTGTACCCGCAAGATAACGTAAGATTTTAAGAGTTGACCAATGTTAATCTTCTTATATGAGAAGCTGTTCGCTTGCGACAGTTAAGCAAGTCCCATCTGTGTCTGGGTACAAGTGACAGGATGAACAACCCAGCGGGGTTTCTTTCTATTGGGGGAGTGTTGTACATGCTGCTATGGCGGTATGTCCACTCACAGGATGAGTGGCGCTGCGCAATAAACTCGCCTCTCGGTGCAAAATTAAACAAAAATTAATTCAGAAATATGCCGCCAGACTAGTCCCTGAATTGAGAGGTATGAGCTACGAGGAAAAGCTACGGGAGGTAAACCTCACGTTCCTGGAAGACAGAAGAGTAAGGGAAGACATGATCACCATCTACAAAATTCTCAGAGGAATTGACAAGGTGGGCAAAGACACTATCTAGCACGGGTGGCACACGAACAAGGGGGACACAGGTGGAAATTTATTACCCAAATGAGCCAGAGACATTAGAAAGATTTTTCAGTGTCAGGGTAGTTAATAAATGGAATGCATTAGGCAGTGATGTGATGGAGGCTGACTCCATTCACAGTTTCAAATGTAGATATGATAGAGCCCAATAGGCTCAAGAATCTTTACACCAAATGATTGACAGTTGAGAGGCGGGACCAAAGAGACAAAGCTCAACTCCCGCAAGCAAAACTAGACTAGTATAACTTTGTGAGTATAGATAGAGTAACTGGTGTGAATTTCACTTTGACTCAAGTCTACGAGATTTTGTTGATGTTCCCGGAATATTACTGCCCTCAGGCTTAATTAGCACCTCTCATGCCCGTAAAACTCCTGCTCCTTCCTCATTGGTCGCCGGGTTATGATGGGACTCGTGTCTGTTTGTCGACGACGTGAAGAACGGCACGCGATTGGTCGAGAGTTTTGGCTCCTCCCAAACCCCGCCCACATATTTTCCCTAAAGATTTATCACCATTGTAATATTTTTTTGTGATTGTGTACAAGAACTGTCACCAAATAAGGTATCGTTTTATAAGTTTATGTTCGTTAAAGCTTTTACCTGTCTCGAATAGTTTATACTGATTGCACTGAAGTACAAGGAACACTCTCCATAGCAGTGAAGATGTACCATTCTTGCCCGGGAAGTGTAAGGCGCTCAATTTGTCAAGTTTGGCACGACACACGCCCCCGTGCCCGGCCTCACCCATTATTGAGTTGTAAGCTGACCCTAGTTCACCCAGGGTAGTGGCCGCCTTCACACCTTCCGTAACAAGCACCAAAACGAGGCAATCATTCTCTATATCCGAAGCATCGTTATCTACAATAGGTTTTGACTTTTAAGGCCATATACAACTTCCGGAAAATATAATACCATTTAGTGTTTTCCTCTGAGAAACAGCACCATAGAAATGCGACTTTACTAGATATCAATGGCACATCAAACTCTAAGAATTACTAGAAGCTTTATAATGTCATCAGGAAACATTGCAAACTGTATACACTGCAAGATAATTTACTGCTTATATATCTTTGTGATCAATTAATTATTATTCGATAATTGGAACGGGGATTTATTTGAAGGGATACCTTCAGGAGGCCTGGTCGACGACCGGGCCGCGGGGACGCTAAGCCCCGGAAGCACCTCATAGGGATACTGAACAAGAGGTTAAACATATTCCCTTGGAGCCGACCTCTGGGAGGATGAACTGACCACTACGGGCCCAACCCCTTCACAACAAAGGTAAGTTATATGTTAATGAAATTGTTTGCAGAATGTAAATATTAAATTTGTTATAATTTTGTTTTATGGTTTAGTTATTTATAAATAACTGTACGATTCGTAATGAAATTGTGATTGTAATATATTTATTTAATAAAAGAAATAACATATAATTAAACAAATTGCAAAGTTCTAGTTTATTTAGGCTGCTCTATACAGCTTTCAATTTATTTGCTGTTATTGGTGAGTTTCTCACTAATTTGTATCAAGTATTTATTTGTTTGCAATAAATACTAGTATTTTAACTCACAGATAATCATGTTTTAAATTGTTCACTCATGTTGTAAAGATATATCATTGACTGCCTTAGTGTTGGGCTCAAGGCTCCGCAGCCTGTCTTCTCAGGCGTTCATACTGTAACTAAAATTATAATTATCATGTTACTAAATTGCCCGTACTTAACCTAACCGAAAATACACACATAGAAAACGGAATATTACGTCATTTTTTCGACCCACTATGATTCTTAGTACATTTGTTTTTTGCCCTTAATGAATTTATACGTCAAAATGCGATGTACTGTCCGAGAAGATGGGTTGATGTGCTGAGCAATCTCAGTGTGTGTACACTCAGAAGCGAGGTACACCTCTCAGTGTGTGTACACTCAGAAGCCTGGTACACCTCTCAGTGTGTGTACACCCAGAAGCCTGGTACACCTCTCAGTGTGTGTACACCCAGAAGCCTGGTACACCTCTCAGTGTGTGTACACCCAGAAGCCTGGTACACCTCTCAGTCTGTGTACACCCAAAAGCCTGGTACACCTCTCAGTGTGTGTATACCCAGAAGCCTGGTACACCTCTCAGTCTGTGTACACCCAGAAGTGTGGTACACCTCAGTGTGTGTACACCCAGAAGCCTGGTACACCCTCTCAGTCTGTGTACACCCAGAAGTGTGGTACACCTCAGTGTGTGTACACCCAGAAGCCTGGTACACCTCTCAGTCTGTGTACACCCAGAAGTGTGGTACACCTCAGTGTGTGTACACCCAGAAACGTCGTACAGTATAACACATGCAGGTCCACCTGCATGTGTGTCCCTCTGTGTAATGTTGGTCGTGTCCTCGTCCTATGTGTAATGTAGGGCGTGTCCCTCGTCCTCTGTGTAATGTAGGGCGTGTCCTCGTCCTCTGTGTAATGTAGGGCGTGTCCTCGTCCTCTGTGTAATGTAGGGCGTGTCCTCGTCCTCTGTGTAATGTAGGGCGTGTCCTCGTCCTCTGTGTAATGTAGGGCGTGTCCTCGTCCTCTGTGTAATGTTGGGCGTGTCCTCGTCCTCTGTGTAATGTTGGTCGTGTCCTCGTCCTCTGTGTAATGTTGGTCGTGTCCTCGTCCTCTGTGTAATGTTGGTCGTGTCCTCGTCCTCTGTGTAATGTTGGTCGTGTCCTCGTCCTCTGTGTAATGTTGGTCGTGTCCTCGTCCCTCTGTGTAATGTTGGGCGTGTCCTCGTCCTCTGTGTAATGTAGGTCGTGTCCTCGTCCTCTGTGTAATGTTGGGCGTGTCCTCGTCTTCCTACATTAGTCGTCAAGTAGTTAGTACCACTAACTACTAAGGTCTACACTCTGCTAGTCCGACGACCAATGAGCTCTAAGCTAAGTTAGCCTCAGCCAGCTTTTACACATGAAGCACACGGGGTAGGGGAATGTCATAGGCCAGTAGAGGTCTGCTCCACTGCCACACTTTAAGAAATACTGCCCTCTAACCCGACTACCAATTCGATTTTCATTAACCAAATCTGAAACTTTTTTGTCCGTAGACTTGTTCAAAGTTTCAATGTTTCGTTAAAGTGTAATATAATTTGAGCCCAAACTATGGAAAACTGTATGTTCTTTAACACAAACTACATCATTCATTATTAAACCCAGACAGACTGTGTCACTAACGACGCCCATTGTCTTAGCCTAACTGTGCCTATCTATCACTCAGGATGCCACGCAGAAAAAAAGAGGTGCGTGGAGGGCGGACGAGTGCGTGAGAAGCCAGTCCAACGCAATGCTGCCAATGCCAGGGAGAGAGCCCGCATGAGGATCCTATCAAGGTGCGTTTGTACTTATTCGTTGCCATAATAGGCTCAGTACAAGTGCGTTAACACACTCTCCTATGTTGACATGACGTCACCAGAAGAGTCAATGTGGACTACGAGGGTCCCTCCATCGGCATACAATGTCACAAGTTGGCAAGAATGTTGCAATGAAATTACATGCATAGAAAACTGGAATTTGCAACATGTTGCAGCATGAAATAATAGGGTAAGAATATGTGGTGAACGAAGTTAAAATGGAAATTTCAAGGGGAATTCTAAAGTGTTTCGTACAATGGTAATTATACATACATATGCCATTATGGTTTTGCACTCCGTAGACTTGCATTGCAACATAGCATTAGTGTGCCGATATCGACGCCATCTGTTGAGCAGGCCACCCTACCCACGCTGATCCTCATTTTCTGTTCCCAGTGGAAGGTTGTGATCGTATTTGATGTCGGTGTAGTTTCTGTCTTACTAATAACGTTTTCAGTTCTCAGAAGTGATGTGGGTTGTATTGTGGTCAGCAGGCATCAGTTCACCCAGGGCAGTCCAGAACTGGACGTGTTCTCGCGGTAACAAGTAGCCGCGTCTGTTATACTTGCGAAGTATTAGTGATTGGACCGACGTTCCCAGGATAGGCCAAATTGAGTTACGAGACGGAAGTACGATCCGTGTGTTTAGGCTTGTTGTATTCCTGTGTGGAGACCCCTGCCGGCGTGTTGGTGGAGACCCCAACCCGTTTTCTGGAGACAGAAAACGGGACAGTACGTAACTTTCGCGAACCGCTTCCATTTTCTAGTACAATTTTTGGCCTAATGTAACGCATACGAGCGAAAAGCTACATTCTTTGTAAGAGGACAGTTTGCAACATAAGCTAACCATTTTAACATAAATGAGCAGTTTAAGATTATTAAAAATAACTGTCAGACTCTAAGGAACGTCAACGAGAAGCATTACAACGCGCGTTACGCTTATCAGACAAAAAAAAAACAAATGGATCAATGCAAGGTGCGGTTAAGGGAGTCTGGTGGACGGGTGAGATGTTATATCCACAGTAATGAATGACAAGAGGAGCCTCTCACGTAGCAACATGAGAGAGGCTCTTCTTCCTGACTTCATCCCCATCGTATCTTATCGAGTTTAGAAATTGAATCGGTTTAAAATCATAGACGCTTAGCGTCGTAAGCCTATTCTGCTACAATCCCCATATTTTTATCTACCATTCGATACGATTACTAGAGAATCAAACTAAATAATACAAACATTATCACCCTTACACACACACACTCTCATCCTTACATTCTCACCCTTACATTTTTTCTCGATCTCTTGCATAAATCACACTTTCTCAGACACAAACTTCACACAATTCACACTCAAACACGACCAAACACAAACTTGCTCAATTCTCAATCTCTTACACAAATCACACTCGCAAACACAATTTTGCACACTCTTTCACACTTTCTCAAACACTTGCTGAACTTGACTATTTCATTACCATAACCTCACTTGAAAAAAATTATTTCACGAGGGCAAAAACGCTTGCACAAAACACTATCCTATGTTCTTTTCACTTAAAATTCTCAATCACATACATAGTCCTTGATTCCTAAACCAATCACAACACCACGACCACTTTATTAAAGGCATATGTAGCCATCACCGTAGTTAGTCCTAATCCACTGATTCTATATATCTTTCTTTAACATATTTACTGCCTTTGTTCTATGAGACAGCCTTTTTATTGAACATCATTAATTCTTCAGCACCATAAGACGTCTGATTTTTTTTTAACATCATTACTTACGATGACACCTGCTTACATCTGTTTGTTGAACACGACTGCTTATTCTGCAGGAGAAGACGTGTATATATATTAGGAAGAGGATAGGCGGGTCGGACAGCTGAAGGTGTTGATCACAAGGACGAGGTGGGTTATTAGGGAATACTTTATAAGAAGGATCAGGATTGCAATTTGTGGACTTAGGCTGTGTAATGTAGTAATGAAAGAGCACAAGGTGGCAAGTTACATATAAAACTTGAATTGGCTATCAGCTTGAGTGCTTCCAGACTCCTAGTGGCTCTGAACAGACTTGAGGTTGTGTAACCTTTAGCAAGGTCCCAGTTCCAAGAACCCGACTGTAGTCGGGTTCGTTCTCCTCTCACAATCAAGACTTCCGGGTTCGAATCCCAGGCTGGACAGCCAAGACTCAGATGTCGAATTCCAGGATTGGTTGGGTGCACTGCTTATCACCTAATGCCCCTGTCCACCTAGCAGTAAATAGGTACCTAGGAGTTAGTCATGTTGTAGAGTTGCATCCTGGGAAGGGTCAGTAATTCGACAGGGAGGGGGGGAGGGAATCTGGATATAAGCCTAACATGTACTGTATGTATAAAGTGGCTGAGTGGACCCCGACACAGGGAACACATCAGTAGGGACGCGGGCTCCGTTTTCCTGCCCTAAACATTTTCTCAGACTTATCACGTTATTGTGACTTCATTGTTTATTCCAGTTATGTACTATTAATTTTGTAGAGAGCACGGAAAAAAAACACCAAACTTAAACTTCTTAGGCCTAGGATAACACGCATGTAATAAATTAGGCATAAAATAGGCTATAGCAGTCCTAAAATTGCTTATTTAAGTCTTGGATACGTTACGTTAGATTCTTTTGTTACTCTGCCATTTTTAGCATGAAATTTGTAAATTTTTGGGAACAAACAGTCCACTTTTGTATGTTAGAGCAGACATTTGTCCTAAGTATTAATCATATTGGTGGATGGAATGGTCTTGTAATGTCAGTTATAAGTGCAAACATCAACCATTTTTGTGTACAATCTTCCGTATGTTGTTTCCCATCATTTGTAACTATAGGTACTGTCATTAGTAGAGGATGGCTGCATAAGACTGTGTACTCCCATGTTAGTACGGGACTATGACTCATTGTCTCTCACGGCACTGCTGTGGTATTGTCTCTCACGGTACTGCTGTGGTATTGTCTCTCACGGTACTGCTGTGGTATTGTCTCACGGCACTGCTGTGATATTGTCTCTCACGGTACTGCTGTGGTATTGTCTCTCACGGTACTGCTGTGGTATTGTCTCTCACGGTACTGCTGTGGTATTGTCTCTCACGGTACTGCTGTGGTATTGTCTCTCACGGTACTGCTGTGGTATTGTCTCTCACGGTACTGCTGTGGTATTGTCTCTCACGGCACTGCTGTGGTATTGTCTCACGGTACTGCTGTGGTATTGTCTCACGGTACTGCTGTGGTATTGTCTCACGGTACTGCTGTGGTATTGTCTCACGGTACTGCTGTGGTATTGTCTCTCACGGTACTGCTGTGGTATTGTCTCTCACGGTACTGCTGTGGTATTGTCTCTCACGGTACTGCTGTGGTATTGTCTCTCACGGTACTGCTGTGGTATTGTCTCTCACGGTACTGCTGTGGTATTGTCTCTCACGGTACTGCTGTGGTATTGTCTCTCACGGTACTGCTGTGGTATTGTCTCTCACGGTACTGCTGTGGTATTGTCTCTCACGGTACTGCTGTGGTATTGTCTCTCACGGTACTGCTGTGGTATTGTCTCTCACGGTACTGCTGTGGTATTGTCTCTCACGGTACTGCTGTGGTATTGTCTCTCACGGTACTGCTGTGGTATTGTCTCTCACGGTACTGCTGTGGTATTGTCTCTCACGGTACTGCTGTGGTATTGTCTCTCACGGTACTGCTGTGGTATTGTCTCTCACGGTACTGCTGTGGTATTGTCTCTCACGGTACTGCTGTGGTATTGTCTCTCACGGTACTGCTGTGGTATTGTCTCTCACGGTACTGCTGTGATATTGTCTCTCACGGTACTGCTGTGATATTCTCTCACGGTACTGCTGTACTATGTTTCATTAGCTCCCATGTTACTACGGGAATGCGACTCATTAGCTTCCACGTTACTGCTGTGCTCTGATAGCTCACGTTACTTCCGGACTAAGACTTAATAGTTCTGACGTTACTACTGTGTTGTTATATTAGCTCCCACGTTACTACCTGACAATGGTACATTAGCTCCCACGTTACTATCAGGCAATGGTACATTAGCTCCCACGTTACTACCAGACAATGGTACATTAGCTCCCACGTTACTATCAGACAATGGTACATTAGCTCCCACGTTACTACCAGTTTGGGTTACTACCAATATAACGGTAATCTTTACCATTGATTAATGTTTATCAATGTGATATATTAGTGATCCGTCAACCTGTGTTGTCCCCCGCAGAGCATTCTCGCGTCTCAAGACCACACTGCCCTGGGTTCCGGCAGACACGAAGCTCTCCAAGCTGGACACTCTACGGCTCGCGACCTCCTATATTGGTCACCTGAGAGCTATCCTGCAGGAGGAAGGAGAGGTCAGGACACAGACCCATCCTCTATCACTGGTAGGTCTTTACACTTGCTGTGTTCCATGTTTAAATGTGTAACCTTACAATGTCACGTTTTGAAGATGATTCCCACTGTGGGCTATGTTTACATTCCTTAGGATTTTTGACCTCTTCAACTATTTAACACAAGCACTAATGCATATTCCAATGTGGGGAAGTGTTCCGGTTATATTGCAATCGGAGTGAAAGTCGGCAACTAAAAGTTTTCCTTCTATTCCATCAACAACATATGTTATAATTATTTATAATATAAAAGCAGTGTCCGTGGTGTAGTGGTAAGACACTCGCCTGGCGTTCCGCGAGCGCTATGTCATGGGTTCGTATCCTGGCCGGGGAGGATTTACTGGGCGCAATTCCTTAACTGTAGCCTCTGTTTAACGCAACAGTAAAATGTTTACTTGGATGAAAAAACGATTCTTCGCGGCAGGGGATCGTATTCCAGGGACCATAGGATTAAGGACTTGCCCGAAACGCTACGCGTACTAGTGGCTGTACAAGAATGTAACAACTCTTGTATATATCTTAAAAAAAAAAAAAAAAAAAAAAGCTTTAGATATTCGGTATACTTAGGTTGGGAGTGGCCTGGGGTGTGCTAGGGCAGCCTACCATGATTATTGTGGTGTTCACCTGCATAACTATAATTATTATTCTACTTGACTCTCCTGTACTCCGGTCAGACTGTAGACTAGTTTCAACATTTAATAATGTTGTTCTTGACCTTAATAGAGCAGCACGTTGTCTCAGCCTTCCAAGGGGACAAGATCAGTACCAGTGAGAAAATCAACTTGAGCAATGAGGTGACTGGAACCAGCGATCAAGGCACTCCAGCCGAGTACCTTGATCACTAGATCCAGTCACCTGATTGCTCAAGTTGAGTTTCTCGTTGATACATATCATGCTAGTGAGATCTCCTTGTGTATCAGTACCTGTGTTTAATGCAACTGCTGGAGATGATCATGTGATAACACACTGAACACTCTGCTTCACTCTAGCCCATAATGACTAGCCATTACTCCTGGGTCCACTACATGTTCTACTTCACTCTTAAAGTTATATTCGGTTGATGCAGCCAAATTGTATTCACTTGTACTCTTCCCTTGAACATGTTTACATTATCAACGAAACATATCTCTTAGAGGTAATTGGCTTGGTCGACGACCGGGCCGCGGGGACGCTAAGCCCCGAAAACACCTCAAGGTAACCTCAAGGTAAGGAGGTAAGGCCAAATAAAATTTTAAAAGTGAACTTTGAAGAGTTAATTATTCGACTTCTTTCTCAAGTAAAGATTGACATTAGAAAATAGATTCGTGCTAGAATCACTGGTCTCGCCTTTCCTGTCATATTCAATAACACACTAAAAGACTACTACAAATATATATGTGTAGTAGATTGAATGATTCCCAAGCGACGGTGTCGCTTTATGCAGGAGCCCATTGCTACTCCGTCAATCTGTAGATACGTGTTCCCTTGTGGATTGATGAAAGGAGCTTCCTTTGTACATGCCTAGAGAAGGTTTTTCAAGTGTGGCTCGGGAATGTCTGATTTGTGGGCGGTGTCATCTCCGTATACTGTCCAGGATCATGTCTATGGTCGTGTCGAGCGGGACGTTGGTAAATAGGGATTCGACGTCTAGTGAAGCAATAATTCCTTCAAGGGAGCCGGTCGGCCGAGCGGACAGCACACTGCACTTGTGATCCTGGGTTCGATCCCAGGCGCCGGCGAGAAACGATGGGCAAAGTTTCTTTCACCCTATGCCCCTGTTACCTAGCAGTAAAATAGGTACCTGGGTGTTAGTCAGCTGTCACGGGCTGCTTCCTGGGGGTGGAGGCCTGGTCGAGGACCGGGCGGGGACACTAAAGTGCTTCAGCCTACAGTTTAGACCTATTGTCTTATGTATGACCCTCTGTCCTGCGTGACAGTGAATACTAGCATTAACCTCAATTTAATAAGACTATCAAAATCCTCAGATTAGGCAAAATTGTAATTAATTTTGTCAATAAAGATGTTAATAATAATAAACTAAAGCCCCGAAATCATCTCAAGATAAAGGGTTTCGGGGCTGGGGTTTGGGTGGGTCAGTCTAAGCTGCTTGATGCCAATTAAGATATTAGTTTCAGCGATACGATCACTTACACATGGGGTGTTCCGTTCCTTCCTCATCTTTAGTAACTTAGTTGTACGGGGGCCGAGGATAATCCTCATAATTTTGATCTGCGTCTTTTCCAGCCGTCCAAGCATTAAGGCACTAGATTATTTAGTGCATCTTGAACACCTGTGATATTTCTCTGCTGTGAGTCGTCGGCTGAGAAAGTGGCATGCAGTGACAGCCACCACCTCTCTGTCTTAAACAAACAAACGGCGATAAATGTCACTCGGCCACTCTACCAATCAAACGACCATTGAACAATTATTAAAAAACTTGGAAAACTAATACAGATGAGCTACACTCTCTTCATCTGGCCGCGTATATTTAGAACAGGTCAGTGTTATGATAGTGCTAACCAGCGGGACGCGGCAAGGTCTTAAATTTACCTGTCGCCAGTAAAGAAAACGACTTTATAAGCGCGCTTGAGAGAGGCGTCGCTGATCGCTCCACTGAAATAGTTGCTCTTCACCAGTATAAACAGAAATGACAGGAACACTTAGTGAGGGAGGGGGGTGTGTAGGGTGAGAGGGTGTGGGAGGGTGTAGGGTGAGAGGGTGTGGGAGGGTGTAGGGTGAGAGGGTGTGGGAGGGTGTAGGGTGAGAGGGTGTGGGAGGGTGTAGGGTGAGAGGGTGTGGGAGGGTGTAGGGTGAGAGGGTACTGGGAGGGTATAGGGTGAGAGGGTACTGGGAGGGTGTAGGGTGAGAGGGTACTGGGTGTAGGGTGTGTGGGATACTGGGAGTGTGTAGGGTGAGGGGTACTGGGTGTGTAGGGTGAGAGGGTACTGGGTGTAGGGTGAGTGGGATACTGGGAGTGGTGTAGGGTGAGTAGGTACTGGGAGGGTGTAGGGTGAGAGGGTACTGGGTGAAGGGTGTGGGTACTGGGAGGGTGTAGGGTGAGTGGGTACTAGGAGGGTGTAGGGTGAGTGGGGTACTGGGAATCAGTCACTGTGAGAAGACGAGTGCTGCTGGGAGGCTGCAGTTCACCCGAGAGACGAGGCAACCAAGGAAGCGCCGGTAAAGGAAGTAGCTAATTGAATTTTGGTTGTTGGTGATTCCGAGGTGAGGTTTTTGGATAGAGCTTTTTGTGCCAGGTTGAGGGGAGCTGGAATTGAGGATATTGTAAACACGAATGATATTATGGCTGGAAATGGGAACAAGCCTATTATTTGAATCGGTGCAGGTGAAAATGATGTAGGACGAGTTAGGAGTGAGGCACTGATACATAGGTTTAAGGCAGCCATAGAATTTGTTAGGCGCAAGGGAGGAATCCCGATCATATGTGGTATTCTTCCAAGAAAGGGAGTTGGAAATAAATGGTTGTCGAGGGCACTTGGTGTCAATGGACACATTGAAAATAAAATGCAATATCATTCATTGATAACTGGGAACACTTTTATGGAAGAAATGACATGTATGCTCGGGATGGGGTGCATTTATCCAGGGCTGGGGTTGTTCCTGTTGCCAACTCGATAGAACCTGTGGTTGGAGGCGTTTGTTTGGATTTAAACTGTTGGTAGATAGTGGTATGGAAATTGATATGGAGAAAGGAGGCAATAAAAGTATGTGTTGGTGGGGAAAAACAATTGGCAAAATTAATAGGAAAGGAGAAGGGCCTCAAAATAACAATAACCAGGTATATTACACGAACAGTACGAGTCTAAGAAACAAAATACATTTAAATGTTCTTGTCTGTACAGAAACAATAGATATTATTGCACTTGCTGAAATGAGGATAACTGTAGAAAACTATTGGCTGAATATAAAAAAATGGACTTAAACTATTTCACACAGATACATACATTAAACGAGGGGGAATAGCCTTATATATGTTAGGGAAAATTTGAAATGTAGTCTCAAAGAGGGGGAATCAAAACTGACCCACACCCAGAAGCTATTTGACTAGAATTAAACTAAAAAAAAATAAACTTACAATGGGAGTTATATACAGGCCACCAAACTTAGACAGGATGGAAGCAAAGCATCTATGGGATGAAATATCTAGAGCATCCAAGTCTAGCAGTATTTGTCATATGGGTGACATTAATTTTAGATAAATAAACTGGATTTACAGAACAGGGAATAATGAAGCGGAAGATTTTCTTGAATTAATTGACGATTGCTTCCTTAAGCAACACATTAAATAACCAACGCGAGAAAATAATATTTTAGACTTAGTGTTAACCAACAGGGAAACGCAAGTTAGTGACAATGAAATAGGAAGTGAGCCAGGGAACAGTGATCACAAAGAAATCGGATTTAGCATAGAATGGAATAGATTTGTAGGAGAAAATTCTGTTAATGTGCCAAATTTTCGAAAAGCTGATTTTAATGGCCTAAGAATTTTTTGGGGTGAATAGATTGGAAAGTCCTGGGCATAGAGAGTGGGCCGGTTTTGGAGCGAGACGTGAAAACCAGCGACACTTGACGTAAAAAGGGATTTCAATGTGGATTCAAAATACAACTTATTTAAACAAATTTTTAAGCAAAGCACAGGATCGTAGTATACCATATAAATTGAATAGATCGAATAATAATGACCCGAAATGGATAACAAAGGATCTGAAGAACCTTATAAGTAGTTTCGTACAAAAGGATTAAGAATGGGGAAGTCGGTTTAGAACAAGAATTCGTCCAACTGGTTAGAAGTGTTAAAAAAAAAAAAAAATGTTTTTACCTGTTAAAGGTGCGGCATGTATATAGTAGGTATATAAAAACACGCGCGTATTCGAATGGAACTTTGTCAAAATTTCAAAGCAATCGGTGAAGAACTTTCGGAGATTAGTGATTTTGAACAAACGAACATTTACATTTTTATTTACATAGATGAATAACAGAGGTCCCAGGACAGATCCTTGAGGCACTCCACTTACAACATTTTCCCACTCTGACTTAACCCCATTTATACTAACTCTGTTTCCTTTAGTATAGCCATGCCCTAATCCAGCTTAATATAGCACCCCTCAATACCGCGAGCCTCTAACTTTTTAATCATTCTTTCATGTGGCACTGTATCAAAAGCTTTGCTAAAGTCAAAGTACACAACATCACGAACCTTACCACTATCAACTGCCTCGACTATATTGGAATAAAAAGATAGCAAATGTGTTAAACATGAACGGCCATTTGTAAAACCATATCGTGAATCATTTATTAATTTGTTTTTCAAGATGAAGACGAATGGTATTTGCAATTATCGAGTCGAGTAACTTTGTCACAATAGACGTTAAGCTAATTGACCGATAGTTTGACGCAAGTGATCTATCTCCTTTCTTAAAAATTGGTACCACATTAGCAACCTTCCACGACTCTGGCACTCTGCCTGACACTAATGATTTATTAAATATGGTAGACAAGGGCTTGCAAAGCTTCTCTTTGCGTTCTTTAAGCACCCTTCAATGAAGACGTGCCTTTAATGCCTTCCTTCGCTTCCTTCCCGGCCTTCCTTCCCGGCCTTCCTTCCCAGCCTTCACTTCCTTCCCTGGTGTCCTTCTAACACAAGTCGCCTGATCTTATTCCCCAAGAATAGTGGGTGCAGGTTGCTCCACCACCCCCGCCACCATCCGTCCCTCCCAGACTCTAACAAATCACGGAAGCTGTATTTATTTTGAGTGTGAAGGAGGGAGGGAGGCCGGGAGCAGGTGTCTCTCGTCACCTTGTTTCAATATTTAGGGTGGCGCCAGAGTTCGTCTTGGACTATAAAGGAAGAAGGGAGGATACGGCCCTCTAACGGCAAGAAGCTGTTAGTCCCCCTTGGCGAAGTGGTAAAGCCCTCGCGCTTTGGCCTGGGTTCGTATCCTGTGGTCTCTGTTCACCCAGTAGTAAATGGGTACTTAGTTATTAAACGATTTGACGGGTCGTATTCCGGGGAAAATTAGGATTAAAGACATGCACGAAACGCTATGCGTACCAGTGACCTTACAAGAATGTAGGAACTCTTGTATATATAAATAAATAAAATTTTTTTTACCAAGGATGAAGTGTTTACTCCCAGCGGGACGAGGGGGAAGGGGGGGGGGGTTACGGGAGGGTCGGGGAGAGTGAGATATGACACTGAGGGAACCAGAAGGGGAGTGAGAGTGGCATGGTGGGGTTAGGTTAGGCAGGGAGGGACACATTGATGGGGGGGTCTGAGAACAAGGGAGGCAGAGTGCCATTAGGGCATCCGGAAGGGAGAGTGACACGGAGGGTCCAGACTGGTGGAAGAGTTGGAGGGTTTGGAGAGTTCCAGAGTGGGAGAGAGGGGCACCAGGTAGACAGGTGGGTGAGAGGGGGGGTACCAGGTAGACAGGTGAGAGAGAGGGGGGCACCAGGTAGACAGGCGAGAGAGAGAGAGAGAGGCACCAGGGAGACAGGTGGGAGAGAGACGGGCACAGAGTAGACAGGGGCGCCCTACAGTCACGTTAAGAGATAAAATTCAACTTCCACAAGTCTGCTATTTTATTTTTGGTTCACATGTAACCGGGGTTGTCAACTGTCATAGTCAATTTTGAAAGACTTTTTACCGACGCTCGGCGTTCGTCTTCCTTGAGACAATATCTTGAGTAAACAAAGTGGAAGGCGCCCCGAGTGCACTGGGTATTCACAAGGTGGAGCAGCACGCACACACACTCATGCACACACACTCGTGCACACACACTCGTGCACACACACACACACTCGTGCACACACACACACTCGTGCACACACACACACTCGTGCACACACACACACTCGTGCACACACACACACTCATGCACACACACACACTCATGCACACACACACACTCATGCACACACACACACTCATGCACACACACACACTCATGCACACACACACACTCATGCACACACACACACTCATGCACACACACACACTCATGCACACACACACACACACACACACACCAAGTTATACATAAGTTGGCAGAATAGGGTTGCCATTGTGTCCCTATTTTCAGAGACATGTTTTTGTATTCTGGTGTAAAAATTTGCGTCCGGAAAGAATTATAAAAATTCTCAAAGTCCGAAATTTCAGCAACCGTCACTTGAAAAACTATTTGTCACAAGAGGAAGTCAAACAGAAGACGCTGTCACTGCTGTAGAAGTTACTTACGTATTTCACACTCTTAAACATCACAATAGTTTTCTATCCAAGGATCGTTCATAAAAGAAAAATTTCTCGATTCTAAGGTGACAAAGAAGTTTACTGGTGCTCTAACAAAGACGAAAGCAATTGTAACATCTGTGCTTGCACCGTATTATTTTGACGCTGCCGTGAAAGGTCTTGAAGACAATGAGATCGCATACTACTTCAAGTGATGAGATAAGTGACGAGATATACTCATCTAGACAACTAGACGAGTACACACACACACGGGTGGTACGCGAACTATCTTGAGGTTATCTTGAGATGATTTCGGGGCTTTAGTGTCCCCGCGGCCCGGTCCTCGACCAGGCCTCCACCCCAGGAAGCAGCCCGTGACAGCTGACTAACACCCAGGTACCTATTTTACTGCTAGGTAACAGGGGCATAGGGTGAAAGAAACTGCCCATTGTTTCTCGCCGGCGCGGGATCGAACCCGGGACCACAGGATCACAAGTCCAGTGTGCTGTCCGCTCGGCCGACCGACTCCTGTTCTTGTGTGAACACTGATGTGAAGTGCTCATTCAGAGTATTGGCAGCCCCCCCCTTTTTTTTTTTTTTTAAAGATATATACAAGAGTTGTTACATTCTTGTAGAGCCACTAGTACGCGTAGCGTTTCGGGCAGGTCCCTGGAATACGATCCCCGCCGCGAAGAATCGTTGTTACAACCAAGTACACATTTTACTGTTGAGTTAAACAGAGGCTACAGTTAAGGAATTGCGCCCAGTAAATCCTCCCCGGCCAGGATACGAACCCATGACAAAGCGCTCGCGGAACGCCAGGCGAGTGTCTTACCACTACACCACGGAGACTGTAAATCATCGTTTTAGACTTTCTCAGAGACTTTCATCATCAATTATACCTTAGTTGGTGTCATCCAGAATTTGCTGTCCTGCCGAGTTTTTTGTCTTGGTTCTTATATTGGCAAAAAGAGATTTCATATCTTAATGTTTTGAGCAAGTTTTGTTTCATAGTTTCTTTTGACCGATTTGATTTTCTGGGTAGCTTGAGTTTAATGCCTTACTGTATATCTCACAATCTGCGCCTCCTGGTGGACTGAAACTTGTTCCAGAAGTTGCGTTTTGTTATAGCTCTCTTTACTGCCCCTGTCATCCATTTAGTTCTTTTTAGTTTCCTTCTCTTTCTTATCACGTATTTTTGAACAATTTCAGTAGTGATCTTAGTAAATGGTGATGCTTCCATGTCTTGATCTCTTGTTAACTCCCACCATGAGGTATTGTTCCTCTCTCATTTTATGGCAGTTTACTCGAAGGTAGTCTAGATTCTAGACAGCCGTTATAACGGCTTTAGTTCTTGGCAGTTGTATGGGTTTCTGTAGTATTCCATCATATTATATAGTGGTTACATGAAGGGGGGGGGGGGCGAGCTTCTTCCCTGTCTAGATTTGATTAATTATGCCCTCTTCTGATGTTATCACAAAGTTTAAAATGTTGTTACCTCGGGTGGGTTCTGACACATACTGTATGAGAAGAAAAGTCCTATATGAGATAAAGAAGTTGTTCTCATTCCAATTATGATGCTAGATTTACCTAATCTATTGTCTCGTGGTTAAAATCCCCCATTGTCATCGTGCCAATTCTGCAACCGCACTACTAAACTATCAATAGTTCTACCATTATTGTATACCAATAACATTTGCTTCTATTACAGTAGGTAATAATATTACCGATATTATTAACTGTCAAAAGCTGTGTTATGCACATTTGCCAAACAATGAATATGAGCCATCCCATTCCCTTGGATATACCTCTTTCATCAGAGCGCATGGGGCCAAATATAACGGAACTATAACCAGCCATGGCCAGACGACATTAATAGGAGACTCTTAGGCCAAAATAGTTACCTGCGAGAAAGATTAGTTCCCAAAAACAGCGATGTTTACATAACTACGACAATATTTTTCCCGGGCTCTCTTCCACCTTGTAAACATTTATACTCGTGACCCCTTCGGCGCCTCCTGTGTCCACCTGGCAAGCACACTCCACCGCGCACACAGTGCTCAGTCACACTCCGCCACGCACAGTGTACAATTTATTGTGCACCCAATACTCACAGGATGAGTGTGGCGTGCACAATGAACTATCGCTCACAGGATGAGTGTGGCGTGCACAATGAACTATTGCTCACAGGATGAGTGTGGCGTGCACAATAAACTACCGCTCACAGGACGAGTATGGAGTGCACAATAAACTACCGCTCACAGGATGAGTATGGAGTGCACAATAAACTACCGCTCACAGGATGAGTATGGAGTGCACAATTAACTACCGCACACAGGATGAGTTGTGAGCTAGAGATGCGTAATGTACTAGCCCCAACTGTCACCAACACTATAAACAACAAAGATATGTCAATATTCCATGTAAAAATATAAACAAATTTATTAACATCAAAGAAAAACGGGATAAGCCACAAACATTTTCTAACTGATAATATATATTGAAACTTGTGTGTCCTTCCAGACGTGGCCATTCAGTTTCCCGAGATCAGAGACGTCTGGAGCCTCCTCGGAGCACTGCGACACCTACGCCCATATAGAGTCAACGCCCACCACCCATGGCCACACCCATTGCCACACCCACTCTCAGCCACAGGTGGACAGGTGAGTTGCAGGAGTGGCATGGGAGGAAGGTAGAGAGGTAGCATGGCTAGGAGAGGGAGGGAGGATGGCAGGCTAGGCCCAGACTAGACTAGAAGGATACCCGGCGGTGCCCGGGATAGTTTGTATCTACCCCACCCCCCTCTTCCTCAACATCTTGGGGGGGGGGATGGGAGAAGGCCATTCTTGTCCCATCTTCCCTATTCACTTCCAGCCCCTTCATCACCCCCCTCCCCTTCCTCTCACTTCCGCTCTCTGCCCCCCCTCTTCCCTCCCAACTTCATTTCCCCTTCTCCCTCTTCCCTCCCAACTTCATTTCCCCTTCTCCCTCTTCCCTCTCACCCCATCTCCCTTCCCTCGCCCTCTCCTCTCTAGCTCCCAGCCTCGGACAGACAGATATTTCCATGTCTCTCTCGCTCTCTCATATAATATAATGTGATATAATATAATATAATACTGAAACGTTGTGCAAATTGTATAAATAAGTGTAATACATTCTATAGTAATTCACTTTTTTCTTCACCTTATAAATAACGAACATGAGTTTTGGAGAACTCATCTTTCAGATAAGCCCTGATGCTAGGAAAATAGTTAGAGGGATAGAAGCCCTACATCAGAAGATAGTAAATACAGAATATGCGGTCATATTCAATTAGATTATATATATATATATATATATATATATATATGTGTATATATATATATGTATATATATATATATATATATTGGTATATATCAGTTGCATATATGCCTGGAGACCGTTCAGGCTTGTTCGCATATATATATTTATATATTATAATTGTGTGTGTGTGTGTATATATATATAGTTATATATATAGGTGTATATACATATAGGTATTTATGATATATTCCATATATATTGAAGGCTGCACCCGGAACTCTTTCCCCCCCCCCATCTCCTCTTCCCTCGTCCTCCTCCTCCTCTTCCCTTGCATCTTTCTCTCAGAAACTTTATTATTAAGACGTACTGCAACAACTGCACGAGTCTCGGACAATTTATTATTACAAAACACTAAAACTCTGATTAGTCTCGGGAATACAGAAAGTATTTCACATTTGACTGAAAATCGCCGCCGCGGTGGTCTCTATAAATGCTAATATTTCTTAAAGCATTTACCTTAGGCCGGCCCCGACCAGCCTATGACCGTCCTCTACCCCAGACCTTTCCCCTCCTGCAAAGTTAGGTAAAGCTAGCCCCAAGCCCTTTGGACAAAGACAAACACACAAACAAAGAAACAGACACTCTTATAGATATAGTTAACCGTTTGTTATTTTTTCCAGATACTTCAGCGACGACTTGCCCGATTACGACTACTACCCGTCAGAGCTGCTTCATATTGCTTGACATCTGAACCTGTCAACTCCACATCTGCTAACTCCACACCTGTCAAGACTACGCGTATATCAAGACCAGGCCTGTTAACACCACATAGGTCAATGCCACAAATTTGTCAAGAAAGCGATTGTCAACACCTTACAATTGTCAAGAACACGGAGTTGTCAAGGTCACATATACCACTCTAGACAACGCATCTGTCAAGATCACACCCATTTAAATCACTTGCCTGCCAAGACCATTCACCTGCCAAGACCACTCACCTGCCAAGACCACGCGTGTATTAGCAGCAGCCTTTTGACACAGACACACATTAGGCCACCTGCCAGTTAAGGCCACACATCTACACAGAGCTGAACCTGACGACACCTGACACACGCCAAGACCTTATTTATTTAGTCTATTCTGATGATGATCACCTTTGACATGACCTACAACTGCCGCGGTATAGTCCGGTCAAGCGCCCATACACAACCTGGGCTGTCAAGTGCCCATACACAACCTGGGCTGTCAAGCGCCCATACACAACCTGGGCGGATTCCAGATCAATTTGACCAAAGTATTCTGGAAGGCTTCTTGTCTGCTTGCGACTCCAGAGGACTCGAAACACACATCGAACTCCCTCATTAAAACTGACTTCAGCCGCTGCTCCCGAAGCTAAACAGCTCCTGATCTACCGTGTTATGTAAACTGTATAGTCTAAAGTGCTTTACGTGGGGTGAATATCAGTGCTTTACGTGGGGTGAATATCGGTGCTTTACGTGGGGTGAATATCAGTGCTTTACGTGGGTGAATATCAGTGTTTGTGGGTGAATATCGGTGCTTTACGTGGGGTGAATATCAGTGTTTGTGGGTGAATATCGGTGCTTTACGTGGGTGAATATCGGTGCTTTACGTGGGGGGTGAATATCAGTGCTTTACGTGGGGTGAATATCGGTGCTTTACGTGGGTGAATATCAGTGCTTTACGTGGGTGAATATCAGTGCTTTACGTGGGTGAATATCAGTGCTTTACGTGGGTGAATATCAGTGTTTACGTGGGTGAATATCAGTGCTTTACGTGGGTGAATATCAGTGCTTTACGTGGGTGAATATCAGTGTTTACGTGGGTGAATATCAGTGCTTTACGTGGGTGAGCGGGTGTCGATGGGCATCAGTGTTATGCACTCAACTAGTTGTGCTTGCGTGGGTTGAACTTCGTCTCTTTGGTCCCGCCTCTCAACTGTCACTCAACTGGTGTACACGTTCCTGAGGCTATTGGACTATCATATCTGCATTTGAAACTGTGTATGGAGTCAGCCTCCACTTCATCACTGCCTAGTGCATTCCAATTGTTAACTACCCTGACACTGAAAAAAATCTTTCTAATGTCCCTGTGGCTCATTTGGGTACTCAATTTCCACCTGTGTCCCCTTTTTCGTGTTTCGCCCATGCTAAATAGTTTTTGTACACCCTGTCAATTCCACTGAGAATTTTGTAGGTGGTGGTCATGTCTCCTAACTCTTCTGTCTTCTAGAGACGTGAGGTTTAATTCCCGTATACGAAACAAGGATATAAATTGGATAAGTTTAGATTTAATAAAGATCTGGGTAAATACTGGTTCGGTAACAGGGTTGTTGGTTTGTGGAACCAATTACCGCATTACATAATAAAAGTAGGATCCCTTGATTGTTTCAAGCGTAAGTTAGACATATATATGAATGAGTTTGTGGATATAAATAATAGCTGCCTCGTATAGGCCAATATAGGCCCCTCTGTAGTTTCCTCGAGTCCTATGTTCTTATTACTAACGCTTTGAGAAATAAATCCCAGTGTTCTATTTGCCTTATTTCGAACATTTATGCATTTTTTTTTTGCTTTAAAGTCTTATTAGTCATACTTTATAATAATTCATTATAAATTATTATTAGTAAGAATTTAAAGTGAATTATTATAAATTAGCATTAGTAAGAATTTAAAACCAAAAAAAAAAATCAATGCATAAATGTTCGAAATAAAGCAAATAGGGCACTGGGATTTATCTATCGAAGCGTTAGTAATAAAACGTCTAGTGTTATTTTTCAGCTATATCTTGATCTTGTTAGGTCCCATTTGGGACATAACAAGAATTTGGATTATGCAATTCAGGTTTGGTCTGGGATAACTCCTAGATCTCTTTCGCAATCTCGACACCATCTTGCTTGACACCATCCATCGTATCTTGTAAGTCTATTATCATTACGTAGTCTCAAAACCTCTCACAATCCAGGCCATTGTATGGTGTATACATACACCGTCTCCATGACGGTGAGGTCTTGGCAGACGGGGTCAGGTGAGGTCAGTCAGCTCCCGCTATTCCACTACTTTACAATGGTGTACAACACTTTTTTTTTTTATTTTATTTTTTTTTTTTTGAGATATATACAAGAGTTGTTACATTCTTGTACAGCCACTAGTACGCGTAGCGTTTCGGGCAAGTCCTTAATCCTATGATCCCTGGAATACGATCCCCTGCCGCGAAGAATCGTTTTTTCATCCAAGTACACATTTTACTGTTGCGTTAAACAGAGGCTACAGTTAAGGAATTGCGCCCAGTAAATCCTCCCCGGCCAGGATACGAACCCATGACATAGCGCTCGCGGAACGCCAGGCGAGTGTCTTACCACTACACCACGGAGACTGCATACAAAATACATTCACGGAGACTTATTTTCAAATACACTATTTCCGCGTTCTTTCTTCACTTCCTTATGGTTTCTATCGGTTAACCAGATATTCATTCACTCGTATGCACTTTTCAACTTCGATGTAGACTGTTTATCCCTCCTAATCTCATATAAAAAACTTGAGTTTCCCAGCCCACAATCCTCTACTACGACGAAGCGTCTACGAGGTGTGGTGTGTGGGTGAGTATCAGTGCTTTATGTGGGTGACGATGGGCGATTGATAAAGATTAAGCCACCCAAGATATGACGATGGGTGAATATCAGTGCTTTATGTATGTGGGTGGATGAGGATAGGTGATTATCAGTGCTGTATGTGGGTGATGAGTGGTGGTGATCAGTGGGAGAAAGACAGGCTACACACCGGAGGGAAGGTGGTGGTGGGGCCGCCGCTCCCACGAGCCTGCTCCCCAAGGTACCGTGTTTAACAAAGACTATCAGAAGGCAGCAGGCCAGGAAGGAGCCACAGGCCGTGCGGACATCTGGACCATTACATCCATTTTTAATATAATTTATAAAGAGGAATAGTTTCTCAATAAAAAAAATATAATTAATGCCTATTATTAATTGCCAATTGTTTATATAACAAAATATTAGTAGCAAGTCCTATCAATCTTTTGAACTACTTTAGGCAACCCATCCTCCCGATTAATAGTACTTTTTGTAGCTGTATGGATCCTCGTACATACATAGACGTAATGGACAATTAGATAGTAGAATTTGGTACTTTTTACTTAAATTAATAGTCCGAAAAATAAAGCTAAAAAGCCAACATAAATATTTCTTTTGTCTAGTACAGTATATATATATGTACTATATTAGGCCTCTGATAGCGTTCATCAGGCCTAGGAAGGTTAGGTTTTCTTTGCAACATTAGTTCAAAAACGTTTCCAGTTTGTCCAAATTCAATAGTACCAATCACTACTTTCTAATAGCCTTTTACGTCTATATGTACGATGGTCCTCATCGTTACTATAAGTACTATCTTACACGTGGGCTGCTTTATGATAACCTTATAAGGTTTCTTTGTGTAATTAATTTGCACCATAACTTAACCCAAAATAATATTAACATTTGTAAAGTAATTATATAATGAATGACTGCATTTCATTCCCAAATACCAATTTGATGGTAGATTATATATGACTACGACTATAATTTTTTGTCCTCCAGTTGTTATGTACCTGCTATGTAGTCACTGAAACCCTCACAGCCCTGAATAACCATCTCCTCAAAGTCCCAGCCCTTTCTTACCAGCAGAGCTACACCACCACCGCCTCTTCCTTCTCTCTCTTTCCTCATAACATAATATTCCTGTGGGAGCACTGCATTTGTTATGGTTTTCGTTAGCTTTGTTTCTGTGAGTGCTATTATCTCTGGGTTTTCCTCTAGTACCCATTCTCCAAGTTCATTTGCTTTATTTGCAAACTGCACTGCAAACCACCAAGTCCATCATCACCCAGCAAAAATCTATCAGAATAATAACAAATTCTGCTTTCAGACAACACTCAGCCCCCTTGTTTAACTCCCTAAACATGCTAAACATAATCTCGCTCCACAAATTCTCTTGTCAACTACATTTACAAAACCCTGTTCTTAAATGCAAATCCTGCTCTGAAACTCTCCCTGGAAAGATGTAATAGGACCCATTATCACCACACCAGAAGTAAATATCTCTTTGATATCCCCAGAGTCAAACTTAATCTGTGTAAACACTCTATGCAAATAAAGGGACCCAGTCTATGGAACTCGCTCCCTATTGAATTGAAAAGCTGTCCAACTTTTGCGTCATTCAAAAACAATACTAAAAAGTATCTAATTTCATCTTCATAGTTTTTTGCATTTTGCTTTAAAATTGCACTATATCTATTGCTACCTAATCTCCCAATCTTTATGTACCCAATCCGAACATCTTTACCATTGTGATCATTGCTGTCTTCTTATATATGCTATCAATCTGCTGTATGGTGTCTATTAATCTTGTTTAAATTACCAATAAAGCTGTCAATGTAATCAGAGCTTTAATATACCAATGTGCTTTAATATACTTACTAATCTCTCTCATCTCATTTTTTTCTTGCAATGTATTTATCATTTTATTAATTCTGCTAGAATTTACCTACTTAAAATTATCCGTTAGATTAAGGACCTGCCCGAAACGCTGCGCGTACTAGTGGCTTTACAAGATTGTAAATACTATGCTATGTATTCTCACAAACCCAATGTACCTTCTTGTATATAAATAAATAAATAAATAAATTTGTAATTCCATCTATGTTTGTGTGTGTGTGTGTACTCACCTATTTGTGCTTGCAAGATCGAGCATTGACTCTTGGATCCCGCCTTTCCAGCTATCGGTTGTTTACAGCAATGACTCCTGTCCCATTTCCCTATCATACCTAGTTTTAAAAGTATGAATAGTATTTGCTTCCACAACCTGTTCCCCAAGTGCATTCCATTTTTCCACTACTCTCACGCTAAAAGAAAACTTCCTAACATCTCTGACTCATCTGAGTTTCCAGTTTCCACCCATGTCCCCTCGTTCTGTTATTATTACGTGTGAACATTTCATCTATTTCCACTTTGTCAATTCCCCTGAGTATTTTATATTTTGTGTGTGTGTGTGTGTGAAAAAATTAGTTAGTAACAGTTGAATGATTGACAGTTGAAAGGCGGGCCGAAAGAGCAGAGCTCAATCCCCCACTTCCCCCTCCAAAAAAAAACATAACTAGGTGAATACTGTCTAGGGAGGTTTTATGAAGCGAAGCATCGGGGCCGACGTTCGAAGTCTCTGAAACATTAAACTATTTCATTTCAAGTATATGTTATAATATCACAAAATATTGATTGAAAAATTAGTATAGTTATCAACCTCTAATAAGGTTTCATTTGCAGTTGTGCACAATATTTTGGTATCTTGAAAGCCAGGAACAGTAAAATACGATACTAATACGGCGTGGAAGCCGCGTGCGAGGAAGCGTAGGCGGGGCAGCAGGCAGAGAAGCTGTGGTCTGGTCAGATGTAAACACGGAAGATGGCAGCTGGTAGCACAGACACCTCACTCGACAGGAATGATTTTACGCCCAGCATCAGGTACACTTTAAACGTATTAAGTGGAGACACAAAGGGGAGGGGAGTTGTGTATTAGTGTGGTGAGTTATGTAGTCGTCAGTAGCAAAGGAGGGACGCCTAATTGGTGGTTCGCAAGTCCTCATGGTACCTCTCATGCCTACATAGTAGCTAACACGTGAGCTCACCACTCTCCTGGCAGCTCACACGCCCTCCTGGTAGCTCACACGCCCTCCTGGTAGCTCACATTTTCTCGTGGTAGCACAAATGCCCACATTATAGCTTACATGCTCCCCCTGGTAGCTCACACGCCTACCTGCAGCTCAGGCTTTTATTTTATTTATTTATTTATATATATACAAGAAGGTACATTGGGATTGTGAGGATACATAGCATAGTAATTACATTCTTGTAAAGCCACTAGTACGCACAGCATTTCGGGCAGGTCCTTAATCTAAGAAAATTTTAAGTATGTAAATACTGGCAAAATTAAAAAAATGATAAGTTACATAGCAAGAAAAAATAAAAGATGATAGAAAATTGTAGGTATATTAAAGCACATAGGTAGCTCAGATTGATTGCAATGACACTTGAATGGTAGTTTAACAAAAATTAGTAGGCACAATACAGCAAATGGCTAGCACATAAAAGAAGACAGCAATGACCACAATGATAAAGTTGTTTGGATTAAATACATAAAGATTGGGAGATTGGGTAACACTAGATAGAGCAAATTTAAAGCTCAGTGTAGGAAACTACGAAGATGAAATTGGGTACTTTTTGTTTTTGCTTTTGAATGAGGCAAAAGTTTGACAGCTTTTCAATTCACTAGGGAGTGAGTTCCATAGACTGGGTCCCTTAATTTGCATAGTGTTTACACAGATTAAGTTTGACCCTGGGGATATCAAAGAGATATTTATTTCTGGTGTGGTGATAATGGGTCCTATTACATCTGTCCAGGGAGAGTTTCAGAGCATGGTTTGCATTTAAGAACAGGGTTTTGTAAATGTAGTTGACACAAGAGAATGTGTGGAGGGAGTTAATATTTAGCAAGTTAAGGGATTTAAATAAGGGAGCTGAGTGTTTGTCTGAAAGCAGAGTTTGTTATTATTCTGATAGTAGATTTTTGCTGGGTGTTGATGGGCTTAAGGTGGTTTGCAGTGGTAGACCCCATGCACAGATACCATAATTAAGATAGGGATAGATTAGTGCATAATATAGTGAGAGGAGAGCAGAGTTAGGAACATAATATCTTATTTTGGAGAGTATACCAACTGTTTTAGAGACTCTTTTAGTTATGCGTTGAATGTGGGTGCTGAAGTTGAGTCTCTTGTCTAAGAATAGGCCAAGAAACTTTCAATTATTTTTATTACTGATGTTAATGTTGTCTATCTGTAGCTGAATTGCATTCGATGATTTGCTTCCAAATAAGATGAAGTAGGTCTTTTCTGTGTTTAGTGTTAGTTTGTTAGTTGACATCCATAAGTGGACTTTTTTTAATTCATTATTCACAACATTATTTAGTGTATGTGGGTTGGGGTCTGAATAGATGAGGGTAGTATCATCAGCAAACAATATAGGTTTAAGAATATTAGAGACATTAGGCAGATCATTGATATATATAAGAAATAGAAGAGGTCCCAAGATGCTGCCCTGTGGCACTCCAACAGTTATTGGTAGAGTGGAAGAGGTTGTATCATTGATGGTTACACATTGGTGTCTGTCACTAAGATAGGATCAGATATAGTCCAGGGCAAGGCCTCGGATTCCATAATGCTGGAGTTTAAGTAAGAGGTAGTTGTGATTAATAGTATCAAAGGCTTATATTCTCTTTGGGTGTGGTTGTACAGAACAAGTGGATGAATGGCATAAAATAGGGGATATTGATAGGGGTTCTATTTATTGATAGGGATATTGATATCCCATCAATATCCCCTGTTACAGTGTTCACCCACTTGTTTCATCCACTATAGCCCATGTTATACAGACATTTCGCTATGAGTAGCTAAATCTAAAACAGTATGGTAAATTGGTCTTTGAGAATGTAAGGAGTGATCTTGCAAAATGCATCCCTAGGTGTCAGACCTTGTCTGTGTTTATCTGAACCTAAAAAAGGCATGTGACAGTTTTGCACAAGAGGCCATTCTGGAAACTGGAACATGCTGAAGAGGTGACAGGGAGACTTCTGATACAGTGAAAAATTTTCTGACAGACAGATGAGGGCGGTAATCAGCGACAATGTATTTGGCTAGCGGAGTACCACAGGGTTCAGTTCTTGCACCAGTAATGTTCAGTGTCTCCATTAACGATCTAACAAATGGAAGCCAGAAGTGTATGAACATGTTTGCAGATGATGCTAAGATACTGGGGAGGATAGGAGATGCAGGCAATTGCAATGCCCTTCAAATTGATCTAGGTAAAATAAGTGTTTGGAACATCAAGTGGCAAATGGAATTCAATGTTAATAAATGCCTTGTTATGGAATGTGGAAACGGGGAAAATAGACCACACACAACTTACAAATTGTGTAAAGAAATGAAAGAACTCTAATAAAGAATAATGAGACCTGGGGTGGTTTTGGATAGTAAACATCAAGCTAAGGAAACAAAGGTGCCGAAAAAATATTAGAACATTTTCTTTTGCATACAGAGTGGTAGATGGTTGGAGCAAGTTAAATAAGAAGGTGGAGGAGGCCAAAACTGTCATTAGTTTCACAGTGTTATATGACAAAGTACTGGGAAGATGGGACACCACAAGCGTAGCTCTCATCCAGTAACTACTCTTGGGTAATTACACAAATTCATACACACTATTATTCTTTCTTTATTATGTTCACTATGCATGGTGGATTTGTAATATAATTTTATTGGAGGTGTTGTTGTTTCTGCTCTTTGTTCAGGATTTTTCCACCTCTCAAAGTGTCATCTTATAGTAGTGTTTATCTCATGGTTACTCTATTCATTGTTCACCAACACTTGTTATCCTTACAAACTCCTTATTCATGGTACTCCATTCAAAGCAGTGGGTAAGGGCTCAGTGAATTTGTGTTGAGAACACCGACTTTATACCCTTGGGGGGCACTCGCTCCTATTGTTTAAGCATAATCCTATGTTTGTAGGCTTGGTATATATGCTGGTGCTTAGAGATGCTGCCATTTTTGTTATTAATACATCCAGGAATGGCAGACTGTTATAATCCAGGCCACTATAATCCACTAACCACTGAACCACTCTGGATGAATTACGTTGCCTACATCCCTGGGTACTTTGGGATCATACATAAAACTTGGATTGGCTTCAGGAAAGGCCTCCAGACTTGTAATTTCAGTAAAAATCTAGTATGAAATTTTTCCAGTCAGGGTGGCCCAGTGGTTAGCGTCAGTGCTGGGATTCTCTTGGTCGTGGGTTCGAGTCACCTCAGAGCTCCATTTGATTTTCTCATTGATATATACATATCACATTAGTGTGATTTATTTGTGTGTTTTATTCTCTTATTTTACCACATTGAAGCAGAAAGCTTATAACGTAATATTGCGATTCAGCTGTATAGCCTGACAAAACTTTTTGTAGTTCAGAAGTGTTTTATTATCTCATTGACAGGATTGATGTTAATACTGTATGTATCACATTTATTTGCAGCACCATGCCACCTAGACCAGAAGTGACATATAACTGGGTGAATATTACTTCAGATTTCTTCCATGCTACGAAAGGTAAGTCAGTAAACTAAAGTAATTTGTATTAAATGTTGATCCTCCTTCATATGGTATACATTTTAAACTATTGCTTAATGGCTTTAGTAAAGATTGGTACCTGTATTTAAACCTACTTTTTCCACTTACTTTTTCCCATGACAAGACTTTTGATTTAGGAAGACCAGCATGGAAAAGTCCTTAACAAATGTTTAATTTTTCATAGCCTATTGTATTTTAAACTTTAAACACTTGACATTGATATTCACTATTTGTAGATCTTTAAGGATGTTACTAATTCTAGGTATAGTATATAAGTTTATAGAGGATTTGGGGAGCTGTACATGGCTTCATACTAAGTGAATAGTCAGAACACTGCTCAAGTAGGTATTTGCAGGTTAGCCACCAGTTGCTTATATTTGAGTTAGACTGGCATAGTTTTACATCCAGGTTGAGTGGAGGGACCTAAGATTTTGTTGATTTGGTCAACTGGATTCTAGTTTTTGCTCCTTTTTTGTTTGGGGTTATGGGGCTTAATCTGTGTGTTTTTGTTTTGGAAAACCAGGGCATGTCTTTATGGAGACTTCATTTGACTTGTGGTGTTTAATACCTGCTGTCTACATACCCTTGTTTGGTAGAGAAGTAGCATTGCAGACCATATACAGGTATTTTATTTTTATATTCTTTCATGTAGGTAAGAATTTCACAACTAGACATGCAAATCTCTCGCTGGTGCATCTAACTGAAGTGATGAATGATTATTTTTTCCATGCTGAAGGGCATACATGGTGTCTTCTGGGAGAACTGCCCACGGTGGCTCCCAAAACTGGCAGCCAGGTTATCTCCAAGCCCAACATACCCCACAAGGCCCTTGTGAGTCAGACCAGAAGCAGAATCTGGTGTATTTAATAGAGGCAAGAGATTCTAGAAATATTAGATCATCCCAGGCCAAGAGTGAAAGTCACCAGAAAAGTAGAGCAACCCCAAAACAGGCCACTGCACGGAGAAACATTGAAACCCGGACAACTATGAACACACTCATTAACTATAACTCGTTCCAACTGCTAGTTGCACCAGCATTTGGTAGCCCAGGGCTCTCACCAACTAGTCATACACATGATGCAAAGTAGGTTGGAACTCCTCGTACCCTTCGATCCTTCCTGGCATCAATTTCAAATAAGTTTTGGCTATCCTTTTGAACTCAGTCTTGCAGGGGTTTGTGTTTGTTTCATTTTTATACTGCTTTATCTGTATTTCTGTGGATAGCCCCCTCTGGCTCCCCGAAGCTTTCCGGGCTGATGTGTAATGTATTAGACTGTGGCATCAGTCAATAGATAGTTCTTGCCTACCTTGTTTCAGGGTGACATTCACTGATTTTTCTTCTGTCATGCTTCCTGTTGGGTCAATGACACCTTTGACCAGAGTCCTGTGACTGGTGTTCCTTGCTGGTGCTCCAATTCACCTAGTCCATTGATTCTGATATTCAGGTGCAGGCGGTTCGGCATTGCATGCAAGGTTTCGGTTGCTGAAATGCGCTAGGTTGGTTGCCTTTCCGGATGCCTCTGTATAAAACATTGGAATATTTTTATAGAAAAAAGGTCAGATAGTTTCCTGAGTGAGACCTGACCTTTCATAGTGCTTTCCACAACACCTTTAAAAACATCCACAGTAGTTGTTCAGCTGTTTCATAGGCAAGGTGTAAAGTGCCTCTCCTAAAATAAAGTAGCTATTGTTATTTGATATTGGCATGCAAGTTCAATATCTCCATTGTATATGTAAAATATGATGCAGCATTGCTCCTGTAGAGAAAGCATTAATAATATTTTTTTTGTTTTAGACCTTCAGTTGGGTGAGCTGTTGCATGATGACATTTTTGGGCTCTTTGAAGCTATGTCTGCAATAGAAATGATGGACCCCAAAATGGATGCTGGTATGATGTGTAACAGGGGCAAAAAAGTGCTAAATTTTGACCAGGCTGTTAAGGTTAGTATTTTAAATTGGTGAAATTAATTTATTAATTTTAAATCATTCTTCCATTAAAGATAAAGCTTTGTATATTAAAAACACTGGTTTTTAACTTAATTTATTTTGCTCCCATACCATTATGTAACTAGTATTTCTGATCATCTAAAGATGATGTTTAAAAATGACAGTAGATAAATACTTTTTCTGCCATCTTTGAAAACTTTATTCTTGCAGTAATGTTTTGCTTTTTCCTGCAATTTATTATTTTCATGGAGTGTAATGAGATGCAATTGCTTACTGCACATCACCTCTAGTTAAATACCAGTCAAATATTTGGCATACCTGTACTTTTTTTTTTTTTTTTTTTTTTTTTTAAGCATTACAGTATTTATATCAAGATTTTAAAAATTACCTTAAGAATTGTCTTTTGTGGTTTGCATTACCATTTTTTATATTTAATAATTGATAAATTTTACATTTCTCTAACAGGCTGGAGCTTTAAAACTTAATAACCTAACAATGGAGGAATTAGTTGGCATAATGGACTCCATGCTGGCATGCTTGGTAACCTGGCTAGAGGGTCACTCTGCTGCACAGACAATATTAACCTGCCTGTATCTCCACAAGCCACTTAGTATTGAAGACCGTGCACTAAGAGCATTTTCCATACAAACTCTCAAGCTTATTGCCATCATAAATAATATTGTTCATAGGTATGTAACCACATGTATTACATTTGTAGTTATCAATGGATATCCATTCAAAATGCCTTTATTTCCTCCAGTTGCTGCTGCTTCATTTTCAGTATTATTTAGAATTTCCTCTTTTGCTTGAAATAAAACTTTTATCCTCTAAATGTGGCTTATCATAAACAATGCTGGTCTGTCTGTGCACGAAAAGCATTGAATGTAATGAAATTCCTCTTTCAGTGCTGGTGTATTTGAAGAAGAAGATTTCCAACCAGCTTTATATGGGTATGGTGTTTGTTCTGAAGTTTCCGAAGTGAGGGCAGGAGGCATGATGAGGGAAGTTGAAGAGGAACTACAAAGAGCAGTGAAAGCTTCAAGGAACCGCCAAGGTGAACCATGGGACCCGAAAATGCAAAAACAGGTTAGTCAAGGTTAGTTATGACTTCTTACATGTGATTCTCACTGCACAGTACAGTGCAACCTCGTTTTGGCGAACCAAATGGAAACAACCTCGGTTCGTTGTGGTGGTGGATTCGTTGCAAGAGGTGATGCCTCCAGGAGGTGCTTGCCTCAGTGTCTTTCTTTTCTTATACACAACAAAAATGCATTATCATATTATATACTGTACAGTACATGTACCTATATATTTCTACTCTACTAAAAAAAATAGTTATAGTTTTATTTACCTTATTGTTAAAGTATTGAATATCCATGTTGAATTCTCAGTTGTGAATACAGTACAGTAAATATGTACAGTATTGTATTATGCAGTTAGCATTGTATTAATTATGTAGTTCTACTGTATGTTGAGTACTACAATACAGTTTATAAAAACTATTGTACACTAAAATTACTGCAACTTTAATTTTAACACTTTAACACCATGTACTTAAATACGTAGTACATCACAGCCAGACAGAGATCGTCACAGCCCCCTTTCACCCGAGGCCGGCTTCCTTCAAGACCAAGCAGAAGGAAGAGTGATAATTATTAATTAATTATATTATTATTATAATTATTAGCAAGCTACACGAGTTGAAATCTTCTTCATAGACATATTTTCTGTGATGAAACAAAATGAGTGAGGGTAGACAGATAAGGGAATACTGTACAGTATTGTAAACCTCGCTTGGTTGTTCTTCGTCTGTGTCGTCCATAGTTCAGTGACCCATAACTTTGAAAGTTTCAGATTAATAAATCATTTCTAAAACCGGTGTTTTAATAGCTCTATTATCCTAATTATACTGTAGAAATTCGCTATTCTGAACTATATGGGAAGGACCCCTTGCTGGATGAGCCCGTTTTCCGGATTAACTGACTTCACAGCGAAAGTCCAAAAGTGATCATTTGCAAAAATGTTTGTACAGTACCACAGACAACATACTTGTATTTTGGATAATTGTCATCATGTTTAATTTTACACACATCTTCATTATATTTACTCTTAGGCTCTAAATTTTGTCTACAGCATGAGGACGCAGTGGCTCTTTTCTCCAGGATTCGCTTCATGCGGCTGTTTTATGCTGCCCTAGCAGCTATCATGAGAAGAGAACAGGTGTCTATCCCAGAGGCAGAGAGGTGTTTAGCATCTTGTAACGAATTGGTGTGTATTATGCAGAACACCATCGGTCGGGGTTTGAGACCCAAGCAACCTAAGGATGAAGAAGGAAATAAAGGTAACTCGGTCGTTTATTTAAGTACCTTTACTTTATTAGGCATTGAATATTGTCAGTACAAATTATTTGCTTTAAATGTATTAGCCAGTTGAGTTGGTTATCACATAGGCAGTGTTAAGGACTATGTTTTCTGTTAAGCTGATGATTTAATTCTACTCGCATCAACCAAAGATGCTATGGAAACCTTGATACTAATATATGAAAGATATAGTGCAGAATACAACCTTACATTCAATTCTGGTAAATGTGCTGTAGGTATCTATAACTCGCAGGATTCATTTTATATTGATGAAATTAAAATTTCTAGGCAGTAAGATTATGTAAGGCAGTTTGAAAAGCATCTGGGGGCATATTATTTCCTCAAAGGTCCCACTTGTCAATTTTTCTGATCTAATAAAGACCTAAAAGTTAAAAACAAATGTCATTGAGTGAATTCGGTCATCTCTTGGTCTCACGATCTATGGGCTTTTCGAGTCGTTTCTTGCGGCCTGAGGTGAAGTTGGTTGGTCCCAACTTTAGGGCGTTCAGGGCTTATGGGGCAAGCCCCTCTCCTTGCTTTTGTCTGATAATCACGGAGTGGGTGGCTTCAGGTGTGGTGAAATGACCTAGTCTCTTTCAGTGGGTTTCCAGCCTGTTTCTTGTCTCGAAACAGGATTTTCTGTGGGGAGCTCCGTCGGCTCGCTGATGCTATCTGAACTGATATAAGGCTTTATTAGTTTGGGGTCGTCGGTCACATCAGTCCTTTGCCTAATGGGGACCACGAGCCAGAACCTGGACCCTCAGAGCGGCGCCGGGAATAAACAGGAAGCGATAAAACATGTTAATGATTAATAATGTATAATAATACTGTATGCTTAACACAAAATAAATGTATACTGGCATTAATAGTGTACAGCTAAGATAAAAAAAATTTAATATGGGTAGGAGGGTTTGGCAGCCTGGTGCTCGGTCAGCAAATTAAGACTTCATTGACATTGACATTGACTTCATAGTTTATAACATTAGAAATTTATTGTAAACAAATGAAATGTAAAAACATATCTGATCTTCCCAGCATAGACTCCCTCATGCAGGTTGGGAAAAAGTCACTGTTTGTAGTATCAAGTCACTGTCCTTGGATATCTCCGAGGAGTTCCACATTTTTTTATAATGAAACAATTAGGTTATTACAGCGAAAACACTGATTTGTCTCAGTGCACGCTATCTAATCCACAACCAGTAGTAAAATTATAGCCTAGCCTAATAATCAGAAACTTCTGTAATCATAAATATAATTTATTGTAACCATTTCCAAATACAGTAGTTGTAATCCAGTTCAATATCACATCAATAATTTAATGTAAAGGGTTTATAACTTGCTTGTTTGGGGTAATGACCTCACTGCTTAATTGAAATCTAAGGAAAACGGTTAATGACATGGGCACATAAAGTGAAATGCTGTAAATTTTAACAATGCCAAACTGTCATACCTATACTGTACTTGGTAATAGAATCCCGGGTGCTCGGGTTGACGTCTTTAGCCGACCCTATGTTTGTTATGGAGGAATGAGCACAGTATTTTGTAGTTACTGGGCCATTACATGTGGCGTTCGGCTCAGCTGGTGCAATTTACAGCATTGTTAATGGTTATAGGATGTTATGGCACTGATTAATTAGCTTGTTTAGTCTTTGGAACTTTACTGGTTACTTCTGAAAGAACTAAAGCTAACAGTTCCTGAAATTTAAAAAAATACTCGGACACGTGATGCACAGCAGCCAGGGTGTTGTGGCGTCTTGTTGATAGGTGCAAACATGGTGTCTCCCTCCCATCTGCCCTAGTGAGCATTTGGGGTAAATTTTATTTATTTAATTTAATCGGGGATGATACACAAATATGTTTGTTGGTTTTAATAACTTCCATAGTATTAACTTGGGCAACTTTGTTAAATTATAACTAATACTATGAGATTTGAGTCATAGCATTAATATGTCACAGGCTGGGACTTGTTAGATGGACATCCTGAGATGCCCATGAAGGGGAGTCCACTCTGGGGAAACTCCATTAAGATATTTATTAAGATGAGACCATGGATTATTTTCTCTCCAGGGTTGCCTGTTACTTCACAAATTACTGGCATAGCATTCCCAGTGCCTGGGCTTCCTGCAGGGCTCATTTATCCTACAGGACCTGGAAAACACCTATGGGCTCAGTTGTACTATGGATACCTCTTTTGTGCCACTTGGTGATGTTAATATGTTCTGCCTCCTCCATGCTACTTGTTGGGTTGGTGACGTTTTTGACCCCGAGTCATGTGGGTCTTGTTTCCCCCCATGTGCTCTGTCTTACCTGTTCCTCTGTTGATGTTCCAAGGTTTCAGGTGGCTACCGCTCTAATATGTCTTGGGCTGATTTTTGTGCAGAGGGTTTTGAAGGTCGAATGGGGTCTTGGTGACCCGGTATCTTGTGACCGTTCCTAGTCCTCAGCGGCTTTTGCTGCCTTGGGTCACGTGTCCCGGTTGACTGTTTCTTCAAGTTGATACCTGCGATGCTGTCTCCTCCCTGGCAAGTGCCCTTTATTGTCCTTCTCCATGGGTAGTTGGCTTCAGGGAGCTGATGGAGCCCCCTCCCAGAAAATTAGCATTGAATTGTAATGAAACTCCAATTTCTGGGTGAGCCATCGAGGCTCCCAGACATCCTGCTTTCCCCAGAGCATTGTTAAGTTTCACTTTCATAGAACTGACTGTAGTGCGGGGCAACTGACCCAGTACACCACCCTCCTTCCCCCAAACGAGGGGGAAGGTGGGGGCAAACTAGTGTGTGTGCTGGTTTCACAAAATTTAGGTGGTTTTTTCATTGTTGCTGGAGTTTTTTTTTTTTTTTTCAATTTTGGGGCTGCGGTCTCGTTTTTAACCATGCAGTTGTATGTTTTGGTTTGCCTATCATTTTGGACGTCTTCCCCGGTTGATGGCAATTATGATTAACTTTAAAGAAAACTGAAGAAGCCGTGATGAGGATTCGAACCTATGCACTGGATATTCCCAGGCACATGCCCCAGACAATCCTCGTCCTCTTGTGTTCAGTAGAACTCCAGGTTACAATCCTTTTACAATCCACACCATGTTATGGCCTGATTGTCTAGGGCATGTGTCTGTGAATACCCAGCACATAGGTTTGAATCCTCATCACGGCCCCGGAATACATAGGTTTGAATCCTCGTCACGGCCCCGGAATTTCTCATTAATGCATCACGTTAATGTGATTACTCTCTGAGTATTAACTTTAAATGTAAAGTGTTCATAGGCTATGCCTCTCCAAGGAAGCCAGGTTCTGGCTCATGGTTCCCGGTAGGCTACTAGAATTCTGCAACTATGGCTCTGATCAGTGTTTGATAGCTTCAGTGAGCCTCCAGGGCTCGCCCAGAAATTGGTATTGCATTTCATTCAAAGCTGGTTTTTTAAACTTAATCAATAAAAAGAATATTACAAACTTCATTGGGTTTAATTCAGATTTTGTTTCACAGTGGACTATCCAGTGATAATGGGGTTTGAACCTCTAGTCAATCAGCGTCTCTTGCCTCCAACATTCCCACGCTATACCAGACTGCGAACACGTAAGGAAGCAATGAATTACCTTGAAGAAATGGTTGGACGTCTTCGTCACATCACAAAAATTACACACTGTGCAAGCTTTCATTCTGCTCTGGTTGGTTAATTTGTTAATTTTAGTTTGTAGAAGCCTTTGTTTATAAAGTTTAAAAACAAATTATTAAAGAGTATTCCTCATTTAATAGGTGGTAGACATGTTGAACATAGTACCCCAAGTAAGCATAACTTAAACTCAAAGTGAACACCCAACACACAAACTTCAGCATTATTAGGAGGTAATCCAGATGCCACTTAGGTTGCCGGTGGCTGAGCGAACAGAACACTGGACGCATGATCCTGTGGTCCCGGGTGCCAGCAAGAAACAATGGGCAGAGTTTCTTTCACCCTGATGCCCCTGTTACCTAGCAGTAAATAGGTACCTGGGAGTTAGTCAGCTGTCACGGGCGGCTTCCTGGGGGTAGAGGCCTGGTCGAGGACCGGGCCGCGGGAACACTAAAGCCCCGAAATCATCTCAAGATAACCTCACTTTAGGTTCCTTATCTTGTCACTTTACCCCCACCCCTTCTTCCCCTTCCTACCAAAACACTCATTTCATACCACTTAATAGTTTAAGTGTTTTCCAGTTCTAAATTACCCTTTTCAATTTTCAAGCAATTAATATTTGTAGTCTTTATGCTTGGTGTTGAGTGGGAAACATTTAAACTATGTTGTTGTCATCTTTTGTTGATCTCCTTAACCACTGCAGTCGTCATTATTTGCCAGGTTTCATTATTATTACCCAGTTTATACCAGTGATGATATTGTTTTGTAATTAATTGCTGTTGATGCGGATATCATGTACTAGGGGCTTGTGGTTATCATGAAATCACAATTTGTTATTTTTCAGTGCTTAAATCCGTGTCTGGATGATATTCCCAGATATAATCGCAGTAAAGGAGTGGGTTGCAAAACACATCTATTGAGCTGTGCCAGGAACAGATTTTCTTGCAATAGGTTTACTTATTGCATTGTAGTAGTAGTAGGCATCCATCAGCCTCGGGAAACTATGAAGTTGCGCTCTGGTTGTCGGTCTGGAGTGGCCTCTCCAGGGCGCAAAGCCAGGGTAGGTTGATACAGAGGAAGAAGCTGTCACCCAAGCAGCAGGTTCCCCCCCTCCTCTTCACGGTGCCATGTCTCCAATGAAAAGGCAAACACCAATACGATTGGTTCCAGTGCCGTCATAGGAACTGTCAGAATGAGGTTGAAGGCAACAACGAACTGCCCTAGGGAATCCAACTCCAGAGTTTACCTCGAAGTTAGCAAGAGGGCACAGGGAATCCAAACCCGGAGACCGCCATGGTTGGGACTTGAGAAGAACCACCCTCGCAAGGGCAAGAACGACCCCAGCCTTCTAAAGCAGAGCTTAGGCTGTACGAGCCCCAGGAAGTGGATGTCCCGGCCCCGCACCTACGGGGTTCCAGACAGATTGTCACGGCCCCCTTTCACCTGAGGCTGGCTTCCTTCATGACCCAGCAGAAGGAAGAGTACTAATTAATAATTACAACAATTATTATAATTAATAAGTATTACTTGTCCTTCCTTCATGATCCAGCAGAAGGAATACAATTATTACATTGTAGGCCTGTAATATAGCACCCTGTCGCTGTTTTTGTAAATTATGTGTACTGTACGCGAATCGTACTTAAATAATTGCACTTAAATGCACATGAGATGTTTAGTGGTAAAGGAATCCAAAGGTTGGTTTAGATGTCACATGGTGGCAGTCAGTATCCTGTATTTGGCCAGGCAAGTCAATTGATACAGCAGTAAGCGAGAATACTTTTTTCAAAGTCACCTGTGACATAAAAGGAGGGTTTGGAAAGGCTTTTAAGTTTTGATGAATAGGTCATTATTCATAATGACTGTTGGTCATTCTGAGTTGAATGTTCTCCTGTGACTCCCTATCACCTATAGTGACCCAACTGGTATTGCCTAAGCATTTTCTGTGATACTATCCTATAGACACAGCTTTCAATATTTTAATTAATAGCCAAATGATTCTATTCAAAAAGCTGTCTTTCATATCCATTCAAAGTAATATTTTTTAAATATCTTTCCAGGAATTCATAGAGTATTTTTCCGAAAGTCGACCATGTGTGTTGTCAAGATCGCTAGCCCAAGTGTTGTACCTTGGAGGTGACAAACTGTGGGGAGGTCAAGCAATGGCAGAAGCATTAAGGGAAGCTGCTCGCAGCTTCATCTGTCCTCCTGCACTATTGCCAAAAGCTCCAGTTATGAATAATGTTCAGGTCTGTGAATTAAATGGATAAGAACATAAAGAAAATACTACATATAATCATCTGATAAAAATATTCAACCCTGATATTTCCCGAATATAACAAAATACAAACCCAGTGTTGATTGTACTGTATTTTTCAAGTTAATTCAGATATGTATTTGATTACTTCTCTGGATACCAGTAATTATAAATGTTTAGTTCATTTGTATCGCAATAATTTAATACAACTTTGATAAGTTATAATGCGTTTTGTTGAACCTTGTGCACTTTCCCCAGAGCAGCTATGTCCTGAAAAGGAGGCCTCCATGCTTGAATACAGTAATCCAAATGCACCAGAGATTTATACAGTTGAATCATTATGATCTCTTCTGTCAATGCTACCTGTATAGCATTAGAAATATTTATATTTGTTGCAAAGGTATTCTCAGTAGTGCAAGGATACCTTATAGTTTGAGATTTGTATACTTTTTATGCTAATATTCTGTTCCATATCTTGAAAATGCCTCATTGCCTTATTTTGAAATTAGCAACACCAGTGTGTGATCATGTACCATGTGTAAAGGACAGTAGTCGAGATTTATTATTTCTTCATTTCAGGCCAAAGATTATGTTGACTCTTTCTTCAACCGGTGTGTTAGACCGTTTGAACAGCTTATTCAAACCTGCGGACACAACAGAGCACGTCAGCGAGATAAAGTGGCTCATCTTTTGGAGGAATTTGCAATGTTGCAGGATGAAGTAAGTCTCCAGGATTTTTTTTAAAACAGTATTGTATATTGTTTAGTTGCTCTGCTAATGTAATTTATGAATTGTTTAATTTATAGGTAAATTCTTTTAACCAGTATCTTAGCTGGAATTAATTGACTAAATTATTTTTTAGCAGGAGTATGAAACTCAAAATAGATAATTTGAACGACTGGGAAAACCAAATATCACTTGAGAAATAACGATAACCAGATAAAGATTAGCACAAATTTCCAGTAATTTCCAGGGGTTGTGTAAGTTAGTGGAAAGGCAAGCAAGAACACTAGGTACTGTTTATCATTTTGTTTACACACATTTACATCATGTATTTAAAGTGTCATTTAGTTTATATTTTTACCATTGCTATATGCAGAACCAGTAAACAGGATTGGTTCAACATAAATCATGAGAGGGCCAGAGAGGAAATGACAAGAAAATGGGTACGATATAGAAAGAGACATAACCCTCAAACATAACAGCACTACAAGCAAGCAAGAAATACATACACAGATTCTTGTAGTGCTAGTATGTTTGTGGGTTAGGCCTCTTCTGATATTGAACCCTTTTTCTTGTCTTTTCCTCTCTGGCCCTCTCACAATTCTGTTGAACCAATCCTGTTTTATGGTCATGCTTCCCTGTTTTGGTATGAATGTTTGTGTGCCTTCATCATATATTTCGCAAAATTTGGCATACTTCTCATTTACTTCCTTGCCAAGCAACAAATCTGTACAATTAAAATAATTAAATATTTTCTAAGATCCCCATAGTGTCCTTTCTTCAAATAGTTTATCAACAGTTTGTGTCCCCATTCTCTTCTAGATTATATCGCGAGTGAGGTGCTGTCATCTGTTAGCTGTTGTATCACTTGTTATGCAGTTTACAGTGGCCACTATATTTTTTGGACACCATACCAGCTTAGTTGTACAGTTATGGTGAACAAAATATGCAGATACTTATATATATAACGTGTGCATATAGTGTAATAACAGCAAAAACATTATGCTGGGAGGAAGAATCTTGGCAGTGAGGTAGCGTTGTTACCTGAACGTTGTGTTGGTGGCCACTATGATGTTTCTATGCACCATACCAGCTTAGTTCTCTGGAATTATTATTGTGTCTCGTTCCCTGAAGATTTCATTTTGTACAAACACACTTTGTAACTCTTCGTTTAATGTTTCACATATTTCTTTTTAATTTTCCGTGAGTCTTTCTCCCATTTTCAACCTCTGAATATCTTCCTTTACCTGCAATTTGTTGTTTATATATTTATAGAATAGGCCTGTTCTGTTTTTCATTTGTCAGCTATCCCATTTTCAAATTTTTTTTCTGCCTCTCTCCTCACTGCCGTGTAGTTGTTTCTTGCAGCTTTGTATCGATGGTATGTTTGGGGGTTTGGCCTCTATCTGTATTGATTCCATTTTTGTGTCTTGGTCTCTGGGCCTCTCGCAACTTGTTAAACCAATCCTGTTTCCTAGGTCTGCATCTGTTTTGGTATGAATGTTTGCGTGCCTTCATCATATATTTTGCAAAATTTGGCATACATCTCATTTACTTCCTTGCCTAGCAACAAGTCTGTCCAATTATACTCATTTAAAAATTTTCTAAGGTCCCCATAGTGTCCTCTCTTGAAATTGAGTTTAACAACTACAGTATTTCAATATCCCATTTTCTTCTAGATTATATCTCGAAGCATATGTAATGTCCAACAGGACATGATCATGCTTTCCCAAGGAAGAAAGATACTAAATATCAAATATCTCTTCTTCTTTCCTGGTGAATATTAGATCCAGTACTGACAGAACATCCCCTTTCCTCATTCTTGTGGGCGGCTCGACGTGTTGATTCATGAAGGTCTCCAGAATGAGGTTTACAAATCTGCCAGTCCAAATGTCCTCCGTTCTTGCTTCGTAAGCCTCCCAGTCTATTGCTTTGAAGTTAAAGTCCCTCAGTACCAACACTCATGATTTATCTTTATCTGCATTTACTATAATCTCTTATGACCATTATGAGGCCCTCTCGTTTGTCATCCAGTTCTTCCTTTGTCCATGTGTTACTTGCTGGTGGGCTGTAGGCATTTACAATTATCAGTTTATCATCCTGATTCCAGACCTGCAATGTCATTGACAACTTCTCTAGGGTTTTTAAGTATTAACTCTTACCTTCAGATGTTCTTTCACCAGCACAGCCACTCCTCACCAGTTCCTAGTTTTCCTGTCACGTCTCCAAACTAAGTAGCCCTGTAGGAATATGACCTCGTTTAAAATATTTTCAAGTTTTGTCTGTTAATGCGACAATATCTGGGACCTTAAGCTGCATTATATCTTTCAGCTTCAATATTTTATATCTCACTCCATCTATGTTGGTATATACTATTTTCAGGAACATTTTCCCCTTCCCTTTGTTCTTTTACTCCCACTTCCTGTAATGATTTTGTTGCTTTGTTTTTATGTACCATTTCACTAGCTTTCTAGTCCCTAACACTTCATAGAAAAAAAAATTGTCTTCATTTCTATCCCCATTTAGATGTTTTGCTTCAATGCGGTTCATTTTCAGCTTTCCTGTCTTTGAGAGGTCATGTCTTATTGACCAAAGTTTGCCATCCTCATCACACAAACACATGGAAGTTGCACACAAAACAGAAGAAAACCTGGGAGGGGGGGGGGGGGGGCAAAAAGTAATGCAACCTGAGATTCAGTAGTGGTCATGGGCATGTGCTTGGGAGTACCAAGTGTACTGGTTCAAATCCTTCTCATGGTTCCTACTGATTTCTCATTAATGCATTTCATTATTGTGTTTTCATTGTGTAATCTAGGGTTTCTAAGGCAAAGAAAGAAAATATAAAAATATACTTGAGTTTGACTCTGGGACCCTTAACCTGATTGTTTCAATGAAAAATATGCTTATCATTGTAACTTTTAATTACCTTACACGATTTCTTTCTAATTTAAATAATGTACTGAATTTTTCCATACTTATTTTATGATTGCTGTATAAGAGTTCATGGAGATTTGAATTAAATGCTTGGCAGCTTCTGCTAGATCTTATACAGAATACTCAGAAATTAGAGTGTATGTATTATATAACTGATTGTATTTCTCTGGTATTATTATTTTGTACAGGCAGATAAAGTGGATGCATACCTGCACAATGTTTTACTGAAGAGTGACCAACCAAGACCACATTTAGCATACCTGGGCACATGGGTTCTCTACCATACGTTAAGGTTAATGATTAAATACCTACTGACGGGATTCACACTGGAGCTGTATGCTGTACACGAGTACCATTATGTCTACTGGTTAGTATTTACATCACTTGTTTTTGCTAAAATACATACTGTATGTATTCTTGTATGTAGTCTATACCCAGCCAGGATTCAAACACATGCCATCCTGGATCACCAGGACTGACCAATCCTTATCCCTTGTGTTGCTAAGGGCTAATTGATCTTTGTCACCCACAGGCTCATAACAAAAAAAAATCTTAACCTGTTAATTTGTGTTCCATGATCACCGGAAATATAATAAAAAAATAGTAAGTGGCATATTTTGGCCGCTATAGGGCGGAGATGTCTGGCAAAGAAGAGGCGCTGACTCAACATGCGTCTGAGGCGGTCTGCTTAGCCCCAGCTGTCAAGCAGGAGTGGCCACAAAGCTATAATTATCTAACTATTTCAATGTCTGATTTTTCTTCGTTTTTTGCTGTAATATTATTCAATAGTGTTTATGATATATTTATACTGTATAATAAAATGTGTGAATCATCGCTGTACTCAAAATTATGGTGTGCATATTATTGATTCAATTATTGTGTTCATAAAACAATAAACAAATACTTTGTTGGTTATTACACTATATATACAGGTTATATATAAATATCTGTATGTTTTGTTCACCATAACGAACCACCAAGTTGATAATGCGAGACAAAAAGCAAAGAGGTGTGGCCACCACATTTGCCAATCAGCATCTCGCTGCCACTCACTCCCGCAATGACTCCTCACTCACCCACATCCTCCTCCCACCATAATGTTTTTGCTTTTATTCGCTATATATAGATGTTATAAATAAGTATCTACATGTTCTGTTCACCATAACTCTTCATCTAAGCTGGTATAGTGGCCACCCCTATCCAGCATGGCAAATCATGCAGATGTTGCCACCTCCCTCACCAAAATGGCTTCTCCCAACACTCCTTTTGCTGTTATTACACAATATATACACGTTATATTTAAGTATCTACATTTGTGTTCACCATAATGAACCTCTAAGTTGGTATGCTGAGTGGCAGAGGCAGTGGCAGCCCGCCACTGGCTGTCACTCCCTCCCTCTCTCACCTCACCTGACTCGCCAACATTCTCCTCCCACCATACTGTTTTTGGTTTTATTCACTACAGTATATTCAGACGTTATTTATAAGTATCTGCATGTTTCGTTCACTATAGCGAACAACTAAAGTGATATAGTGAGTCCAGACAGTAAAAGGTGGTCACACAGAGTCAGTAGACAACACAACTTGCATCCCTACCCAGATTACCCCTCCCATTACAGCACTAATTATCACAACAATCCTGCTATTATCGGAATCCTGGTCATTTTTATTACAGTCAGGGGTCTTCTGTAATACTAGCATTGCTAAATAATAGCATGTACATATATATTATGGCATTTTTAGGCGATGCTGTGGCCACAAGCTGAACAGCAGTGCTGTGAGCTCATGCTGCGTGCACCAGCCATGGTGGCTCACTCAGTACTGAGGCCCTCACACCCGGGAATGTGGCCCATGATTTAAAAAAAAAATGGAATCTGTTTACAAGAGCCCTGATGAAGGTGAGGTGAACCCCCGTGTATCTGCAGGCCGTTTAAATCTAGCGTAGTACTCCAACACGTCATATGACGTGTTACACTCTCTGTCTCTCTCACACTCTCTCTCTTACACACTCTCTCTTACACACACTCTTACACACACTCTTACACACTCTCTTACACACTCACTCTCACACTCTCACTCTCTCTCACACTCTCTCTCTCACACTCTCACTCTCTCTCTCACTCTCTCTCTCTCACACTCTCACTCTCTCTCTCACACTCTCTCACACTCTCTCACACTCTCTCTCTCACACTCTCTCTCTCACACTCTCTCTCTCACACTCTCTCTCTCACACTCTCACACTCTCACACACTCTCTCTCTCACACTCTCACACACTCTCTCTCTCACACTCTCACACACTCTCTCTCTCACACTCTCACACACTCTCTCACTCTCACACTCTCACTCTCTCTCTCTCTCTCACTCTCTCTCTCACACTCTCTCACACTCACTCAAAACACGTGACAAAAAATGTGAGTGTCAGACCACTGAGGAAGAATTGAAAAAGGAATATTCTGAAGTACTTTCATATATTAATATATCTTCAGAAGGAATGATTTAAAAGTTGATAAGTGTGGACATATCTAGGCAGGAGAGAGAGGTGCAATGACAAATAAATGAATGGGATTAGGTGGATATGAAATAAGAGCTGCATAAGAACAACAGGAACTACAGAAGGCCTATTGACCATATGAGGCAGCTCCTATTTATAACTACTAATGTGTTATGGGCCCATAAAATAAGAGCTGCATCAATAGGCCCATACATGGATTATAATAGCATACGATAGTAGATATTAACAATGAATTAGTGAGACAAATGTGTATCAATGGTCCTACTCAAATTGCTCTTTAATTGATTAATCAAAAATGGATCTAAATTATATAAACCACTGCTAATGTTCAAATTACATTGTAATCTGTATTAAAGCAGATTCAATTATGTTCCCATTGAAAGTACTTTTACAATTCGTTATTGAAGAAGCAATCTCCCAATCAATTTGGTGAGCATTTTCTGACAAATGAACAAACAGAGCATTAGACAATTGGCCTGTAAATACTGTAAGACATGGCCAATTGTCTAATGCTCTGTTCATTTGTCAGAAAATTCTCACCAAATTTTTCATATACTGGTACTGTACTTCATTTACTTTTGTGAATGGAGTGAATGAGTTATATATATAACTCATATACTGTGTAGTTTTATATAAACATTTTTGTTAATTTAATAGTTAAAGTTCCGACTAATATTATTTTCAGGTATCTCTATGAATTTGTTTACGTATGGTTGGTGAGTGCACTTTCAAGGGCAGATGCCATGCTCCTGGAGCAAGACGGCTATGATACAAACAAGAGCGGCAAAAGTGGAAGATCATCAAAAAACAAAAACAGAAATAAAAAGAAACATCGGCCATATGGTAAAGAAATCACATATAACCAGGCACTTCAACACTTGTGTGGGGGTTACTATAAAGTAAGTACCATACTATATTATATGTTTAGGCTTTGAAGTTTAGTACAGTATAACAGTAAATGATTAAGAATTAAGTATAGTTATAATAAGAATTATAGTTAATGTTTGTCTACCTTCCTGCTGATAACTTTGGGGGATCAGTGTCTCTGCAGCCCGGTCTCTGACGAAGCCTTCTGGGTGCTGGTTTAATCAACCAAGCTGTTCGATGCGCCTGCGGGCAGGCTGATTGATCACTTTTCTTTTGGAGGTACTTGTTGTTTTTTCTGGGGGGAGCCCTGTCAGCTCCCCAGAGCTATCCAGGCTGATATGGATATGTATAACTTTCCCTGGCATCAGTCAATGTGCATGGAGTTCTTGCCTACCAGGAACCACGGCCAGAACCTGGTTCCCTCAGAGAGGCACGAGGAACAATGGCCTATAGAAACACCCGTGTGGTTGGGACAGTAGGGAGATTGACAGCGATTGGCAAAAAGCAAACTGGAGGGTGTTAGTTATATTTGTTATACATTAGTTACCATTAACCTTATGCAGAATATTAAGTTATGTCATAATAGTTGGCAGAGTTGCTGAAGGTGATGAACACATGACAAACTTTCCTATGGTAGCTGTAATGAGGTATGGTATAAGCACGCATGTCATTTATAAGTGTGTATATATTGTGTGAATTTAATTACTAATCAGCTGTCAGGTGTGGCAAGACTTCTAGAGCTGTACATGCATTATTAATATGCTTCGTACTCGTTTGCACGTGGGTTCTGTCGTTTGCTTCTTGTGCCTACTCGAGCGACATTTGGACTGGCTCATGGAGGACTCTGGGGCACTCGGCAGTGCTTCTCTAGCTGGGGTTTTAGTCTCCGCTGTTCCGTTGTTGGCAGCTCTTCTTAAGCTGTGTGCCCTTATCCTTCAAGTGGCAGTGGCCTTGTTTTTTGACTGGCATGGGCCCTGGTCTTCCTGATGACAAAAACAAGGGCCCCTCATTTTCTCCATTATTATTTCCGGAGGAGGTTGTCAAACGGTTCTTGTCTTCTGTGGCTATTGTTTGCTATCAGTTGTCCGATTTCCTGTGTCTTCGAAGTTGTCCTCGTTTTGCAACATTACTTGGCACGGCTAAGGTGGCTTCTTCAGTTGGTCAGAGAGGGCCAGTTTCAGAGCTAGTGGAGGTGCCGCCTCTCAACTGGTGTACAGATTCCTGCGCTTCCTGGGCTCATATCATATCTACATTTCAAACTGTGTATGGAGTCAGCCTCCACCATGTCACTGCCTAATGCATTCCATCTGTTAACTACCCTTTCACTGAAAAAATAATCTTTCTGATGTCTGTGGGCCATTTGGGTACTCAGTTTCCACCTGTGTCCCCCATGCCAGTTCCTCCTCCTCCTCCTCCTTCTCTGATCTTCGTGTCTGGAGTTTATGACGTGTTTTTATTACGATCTGATCAGGTGACTGGTTTATTGGTGTCCCACCTATGGTCCTCCTCTCGGTGATATTATGAAGTCTCCTGGTATGCTTTTTGTCACTTTCTCTTTCTTTGTCGTTCCTCTTCGGTGTCAACTTCAGTTGTCCTGACTTTCCTTTCTTTGATTTTTTTAGAATTGCATCTGATGCCAAATACTGTCGCCTCGTATTGTGCGGTGCTGCAGAGCTGTTTCAGCTTGCGTTCGGAGTCGAGGAAGTATTCCTCGACCCCCATTTCATAATCTTCCTTGGGTGCTGTTTCACTTCTGGCCTGCTTGGTCTGTGGACTGTTTTTTTTTTTTTCCTTCAGTTCCTTTTGTGTCCCCCTTCGGTTCATTATTGCTTTCATAAGGCTGTTTTATTTTATCTCTCGCCTATGGTTGTGTGTGAGAGCTTTATGCTCTCGTTTGGCACAGGTGTTTTTGACGCCAAAGGTAGCCGAAAACCTTTTGTTCTTTCGGCCCTGGGGGTTGTTTTGTTTGTCTGCTGTTGGCTTCTACTTTTCTGATGAAGAATGAATTGGTTGGCTTCCACAGGGGTCCTTTGGTTGTGGATGCTTGATTGGTTTGGCCAAGGTTACATCATGTGCCATGAATGGTGGAAGCTCTGCACCACTACTTTCGTGCCACTGCTTCTATTTCGGTTTACTCACGGGTTGATATGGTTTCCTGGGTACCCTGTTACAGGGCTGGTATATTTCGGGTCATCTGTACAGTACCGTAGTGTTATTAAGCCTTGCCTACCTGTGGTCTACCCTCGTGCCCATGATGTTTAGAAATTTGTCAACGCTCTTGGCTGTGTTTGTCAATGTTTTGGGCTGATATTCGAGTATGGGGGTTTTGGCAGTCAAACAGGGACCTGGCACTCTGGTATCTCGTCGGCCGTGTGTGGTCTTGGGTCATGTGTCACCGCCTTATCATTCTGGCTCGTGGTCCCCGGTAGGCCTAAAAGAACTCCACGACTAATGGCACCTAGTAGTTTGGCACTTGATCAACATTGTAGCTTCAGGGAGCCACCGGGGCTTATCCAAAAATTGGTATTTCATTACATTCAGTGCTGGTTCATAATTCTCATTTCTACTGGGCTACTTAGTTTCTTACCAGGGGGTAGATTCTCTCCAGTGTTTGTGAATATCCGTTGATGAGTTAAATTGGAGCACTTTCAAATTAGTATAATTTTCTTATTTTTCCAGGCAATGTTAGGCTTGAGAGAGGCAGGAAAGGTGAAGCTACCTCTTCAAGAATTTGATAGTGAACAAGTTCGGTATGAGCATCGCTTCCTGCCATTCAGTGTAGTCATGACACCTCCACCTGTGCACTATGATCAGTTTCTATCCATGACTGATTTATCCAACTTTCCTCAGGTGAACTCAACAAATAATTTAAAGTCTTTGTTAATATTGATCTTTATTTTTTAAATGCCATAATACTTTGTGACAACTACTTTACTTTTATGACAGCAGTTTTTCTTACATACTCTATGCTCTATTCACTTGCATTTCTGAGTCATTTTTATCATTGTTTATTCTGTAGACTTGTACTGCCATTTGTTTAATTTACATTCTGTAGAGTATTATGTTTTCAGCATTACAGTATAAAGAATTTTTGTATTGCGTTTCATGCAGTTTTGTTTATTTTCAGCTCCAAATTATCTTCGAGTTTCTGGGGGGCTCTCCTTGTTGCTCCCTAAAGCTCCAATGCTGATATAGTGCCAAACTACTAGCTTTCATCAGTCAGAGTTCTTTTAGGCCTACTGGGGTCCACAAGCCAGAACCTGGCCTTCTAATGAGGAGCAGAGAGCAGTGGCGCTATGATAAAATTGTGAGTGAAGTTTTAATCATGTCTGCACCCACAAAGTCAACAAAACAAAACAGACCACTGCTGGTTATAAGAAATAATGATACCTTAAAATCACCAAAAGAACTCCCCAAAAAATGTTAACAAATGGTAAAAAATTTATGAAACTTATCCTAGGACGTTTGCCCCGCAAATGAGCTAGTACAGTTTATACCAGTTTGTACTAGCTAGTTTGCCCCCCCCCCCCCTCCTTCATCTGGGGGTGAGGAGGGAGGCAGATTGGGTCAGCCAGCTGCTCCTCCCTGTTTTTGCTACTGGCAGCCGTTGGTAGCCTGGATGTCCACTGTCACCTTTGACATCTGTTTCATGCCTTCAGCTAAATGGTGGTTTACTGTTTTCATATGGCCAATGGCCATATGAGCACTACATTTAGAATATTGTCATGGCTGCCATCGACAGGGGAATACAGTACCCCCAGAAAGGTATGCGTAACAATACAAACCTCCAACTGGTGAAAATTGCAACCTACATCTGAACAAAGCCAAAGACCTCCCCCAGCAAAAAAAAAAGTCATCCAACTAGCACGCCCGCTCATTAGCACCCACCCCTTCCTCAACAGGTGGGAGGGGAACCCCACTCAGGTGAGCCAGCAGCTCACCACTCCAGTTCGAAGAATGATGAAAACCGCCAACCAGAGGGAGGAAAGGTGTCGGGGAGCCTCCGAGGCTTGCCCAGAAAATGGTGTTCTATTACATTCAATGCTGATTTTCTGTGGGGAGCCCCATCGGCTTCCTGAAGCTAACTGCCCACAGATAAGTAAAAACAGGGACCAACCCAGTAGGCGGCAGCACCACAAGTCTCAAGACGAAGAGACAACAGACCGAGACAGATGCCCTAAAGCAACAAAAGGCCACAGAGGGCCTGGAACGCTGATAAGAGAACGGGCGGCCAGGACCCTGTCCGAGCTCCAAAACCACTGTGCCCAAATGTCAACCCAAGACATCCCAATCACAGCAGTGAGAACAGCATAATTCCGCTCATCATGGGCACGAGGTTAGACTGCAGGCTGGCTAGACCTGAGAACACTGTGGATAACCAGAGAAACACAAGCCCTGGAAAGGAGAACCAGGAAAACTAGATCGACCGAAAGCGAGTCCACTGTCTCCGAACCAGGGGCCTGCAGGTAGCAATGTAAAGCTGCAACTGGTCACGAAACATGATGCACTCCATGCCTTCCCTGGTGGTGGCAGACATGAATTACTTTAAATGTAAGGTGTTCATATTGTTGCTGCTCCATATACCTCTCTGAGGGGGCTGATTATCAATTCTCTTCAGTTGATCCCAATGCATTGTGGTATACTCAATTAATAATTAACTTGATCAACTGGCCAAAGCGATGCACAACACACTTTACATTACCCATCATCCAATTACTTACGTTGTACGTAAAGGATCCCTTAAAGTTACCATCACTCAAGATTTTGTAACGAAATGGAAAACGTCCATATAAAAGAAATGGGAAACTTGGAAACATGTCGGGTATAATACAAGAGTAATTGATGTAACGATGACCAGATTAAGGCTGGGATACACCAAACTGGCAGCACACAGCTCTAAATAGAGAACAGACATCATCAAACTTTGCATCCACTGCCATGCTCCAGACACAATCGACCACTACCTCCACCTTTACTGTTTTCGACATCATAGCACCAGAATAAACTTCAAGCAAGTACTTATCACCCTTAACAAACTTTTTTTTTTACCATCGATCATATATTAGGAGGTAACGACGTCTTGTTACATGAAAAATATCAAATTGTCAAAGCACTGGCTGGCTAAATATCTCCAATCAACCAACAAATTGGCCACGTTTGACCTGTGCTACATTTATACCTCTTGCCACCAACAGCCAAATACAGAGAGCAAATGCCCTTCTAACACATGCCTCTGTTTAGTCGCCACTTCTCTATCAACAGCCAAAGAAAAAAAAATTTCAGACCTTGGCATTCTCAACACTGACGATCCATGGTGGCGCATCTCCCAACATTTGTACTCATGTAGTCATCAGGAGGATAAATTTTTCGTGCAAACTGCACATATCAAGAAGGTTCTGGCGTGTGGTCCTTAGTCAGCCAATAAAACTCCGCGAGTGATGGCACCTAGTAGTATGGCACTGAATTAGTGATATTAGCTTCAGAGGGCCACTGGTGCTCACCCAGAAATTGGCATTTCATTACATTCAATGTTTTTTTTTTTTTCTTTTTAACAGCCAGTGTCTCCAGCCACACTTTATCATGATGCTAGGAATCATTTCTTCAAAGCACGGTCTCTACTTGAAACAATTCATGCTCCCAGCAGTGAGGTATGTATTCTTATCATTCATATTTAGTTACAGTGCAAGGAAATATGTTATGAGAGGCTGGCTAGTAAACTAGCTGGCCCTAGCTACCTATGAAGACTGCCGTGGTTAAAGTAGCATTTTGAATTTTCTCCCAAAGAGTTAAGACAGAGTTAAGAAGAGCAATTGAAGGTTTTACATGGAGAAGACTGCTACAAGTGACTGTGAACAAGAGTAAAATTATGATTCTTGAAAGGTTAGGGAAAGGAAAGGTAAAAAGAGTATAAATGAAGAAGTACTTGACATGAATAGTAGTGTAGAAATACATTTTAAATTGCATGTGTGATGTTAGAAGGGTAATATAAATTAAAACCAATTTTAACTTAAAGATATGGAGTGCAAAAGTCGGTGAATTGTATGATTTGAGTGTTCTAAGGTGGCTTCGCATGTTGAATGATTGGATGATTGACAGTTGAAGCATTGATTTGTATGAAATTGTAAGTATTTAGGATGAGTGGAAAGCCAAGAGGAGGAGGAGCAAACTTGGTGGGTGAGTGTAAGGAGGCAAATATTTTGAATGTAAAGAGTACCTGAGAAGTGGTGTAGAATTAGGCCATGAGGCTTATGATCATATATCAGACATCGATATTGTGGTAAGAGAAAGGGAATGCAGCTACCCCCTCCAAAAAATTTACTAAATATAATTAGGAAGGGAAATGTAATTTTGGATCAACATTCAGGTATTTCTTGCAAAATCTCACTTGGAGAGAAAATGCTATGATCTCAGCTGCCCAGATTATCAAGTAAAAGACACAGAATGCTACACAGAGTGGCAAACAGGAATTTAGCTTTGGAGATTCGACCTTCCTCCCTTTCTGGCCCGTTGTCGTCGTGAGGGGGCTTGGTGGGTGGCTGCTGGGGTGTGATGCTCCATGGGAAAATCCTCTGTCCTTTTGTAGCCTTATGCTCCTGCTGCCATCTTCACAAATTGTGCTGGAGGTCTTTTCCTCTTTCCTATGTTTCCTCCTCCCCTCCTGGGGATGAGGAAACCAAATATTGGTTTTGCTACTGAACTCCTTATTGAAGTCATCATGCCCTGGGGGGGGGGGTCTGTTTTCATACAAATGGATGATAGTGGGTTTTTCATTTTTATTTTCCCTATGCTCAATAAACGATCCTAGAAGAAAGATGGACAAAGCTTAAATTACATTATCTAGAAAGGTGAAAAATAGGGGTGACATGGTAGAGGTGTGACTGAATGGACATGATAAAGGGGGGATATTAATAGGCTATTAAAAATATCAACACTGGACAGAACACAAGACAGTGGCTATAAATTGGATAAGTTTTAGATTTAGATCTAAATCATTAAAAAAAAAAATAAGACCTGAGTAAATACTGGTTTGGTAACAGGGGTGAACGCTGAGATGCATGCTAGTTCATGCTCTGTGCTGCGCCCCTTTGTTTCATACAAATACAGTAAGAGATAGTGGATTTCATCAATTTCTATGCTCAATAAGCGATCCTTGGCTGGACACTTTAAATATAAGTAAGGCGAGCAAATAGGTCCTTCTGAATATTGACAGAGTGACATGATTGAATGTATAAATGGAGAGGAGAGGAAAGGAGGGTAATAATTGAGAATAGGTCTACTGCACTTCATCTAATAGTGCTAGTTGATGTTTTGGTTGACATAGATAGGAAATAAATAGGAGATCCAGCAAAAGCCCTTGTGCAATTTCATTTCTTATGTTTAATATGCAATCTTATCTATAAAATGAACTCTGAAAATGGGAAACATTAGGAAAACTAAGTTTAAATATGCTATTTCAGTAAACTAACTTATCCAGGGAAGATGAAGACTGGCCAGCTGATGATGTCATTTGTCCATTAGCGATGCCTATGCATGGGTCAACGGGGGTAACAGAATTTGGATGCGCCAGGAGCCGGCCTTTTAATCCCCTGGAGCGAAATGGCAATGATAGAAAAACACTCTATGCTATGCCTGTCTGTTGGGAAAAAATTGGAGAATACCCCCCCATGCTCTGACCGTCCATGCAGAAATATGGACTGCGCCTATGCCCTCCATCAAAAAACAAAACAAAATGGACCAGCATAGGGGCCATTTGCACTACTTAAGTAGCTGAAAAGGCCTGCAGTGACTGGCCGTTTTCATTTTTTCCTGGTCCGGTCATTGGCGCAGGAGGGTTATCCATTTTTTCCCCAAGGCCGGTCATTGGCGCAGGGGAGGGGGTATCCATTTTTTCCCCAAGGCCGGTCATTGGCGCAGGGGGGTAACCATTTTTCCCCCCAGGCCAGTCATTGACGCATGGCTTTTTCTAAATTTTTTCCCCAGCCGGTCTATGGCCAAAAGTTTTCTCAAATTTCTTTCGAAAACCCTGTCTATGGTCAATGGGTTTCCTCAAATTTTTTTGAAAAGCTGGTACTTGGTCCCTGTCATTTTCGCTCAAGGGGATTAAACAGCCGCTTCCAGTCATCCCAAAATTTTGTTACCCCAGTGACCCTTGCACAGGCATCGCTAATTGTCAATGACGTCACCAGCTAGTTGCTCAGTGTCCCTGCACAGGCACGTTTAAGGGGGATTAAAAAGCCGGTCTTTGGCGCATGTGTTTTCCGTTACCTTGGCGAGTGATTGCTAGCATTCAAGGTCCAGCCATTCATTCAAGGGGATTAAAAAGTCAGTCTATGGCCCGGTCCGTTTTTGTTGCTCCCAGCGAGTGATTGCTCGTCTCCAGATCTTAGCATTTCATTCAAGGGGATTAAAAAGCCGGTCATTTTCAAATATCAATACAGTATTGTCATTTCCTGTGCTGACCTCTTGCTGTTATGGATGTTATTGACTACTTCTGTTTTGACACCCGGGTGTTTGGGAAGGCATACTCTCTCACCCATAGAACTGTGGTACCCGACATTGTGAGCGAGGGGACACTTTTATTGTCAATCCTCGCCTTCGTTGCTGAACCCGATCTCGACGTACTGATGGTTTTTAAGGTGTCGATTGCGGAGCATATACTCACGATGCACCCCTGGGGGTGCCCCTGTCTTGTTGGGTGTCCTATCCTCTAATTGTGGCTCCATGGTGTGGGTGTGGGGTTTCAAGAAGAGTTCATGAATGAAACTGTTACCTGCTCATTATGCCAATGATTGACCCTCTTTTCACTTCCCAGACTCGTGGGGTGGGCGACCAAGCCCCTGAGTTAAGACTGTATTGGAAGATCGAACTCTGTAGCCTCCGCTACATTAGGCCCTGACCTTGTTCCTTCTCGGACTCTCCTGACTGATGTTGACGACTGACAGATCAGGACTACACACAGCCCTCAGATGTGGATATGGCAGATGATGAGAGTAGACATGCTGGTGCCACGTGGGTAAGGCGTAGTCTGTCATCCATACCTCCTCGCCCACACTAGACACCACTTTGCACTCAACCACATACAGTAGTTCATGTGGTTGAGTGCAAGATCTCTGCAAGATGATGATGTTTTAGACAACGAGTCTGAGGAAGATGAATCATTTTCTGGTTTTAGTGATTTATAATCAGAGAATAGTTTTGCTGTCGCTAGTGCCAGTGGAATGCGTGGTGTTAACGAGGGACGTTTTATCGCATCAGCAGCATTTGGCCCAGCCAAGCGCCACCTCATGGCACCACACGGGGACAGACATGAACAAAACCCCTCATTGTCAAGTAATTTTCCCTCATCATTACTTCCCATTCCTACTGTTGCTAGACGGGCTTCAGCTCCTGGTCCATGGATTCCTCGCTGTGGTGCTGCTGTTGCCTCTCAGAAGACACCAAGTGTTTTATGTGGAGTGATGGGAAGATTTTGTCCCAGAAATTCCCACCTTTGACAATACAGATGTTGGGATTACAGACCTTTTCCCTGATACAGGTAATGATATACGTATGTTAAATTGACTACTTTGCCGTATATTTTGATGAGCTGCTAATGGAACATATTGTTCGGGAAACAAACAAATATGCGGCTGATCTCATTGATGAAGAGCTATCGGATTTTTCAGGATTACAGTGTTGGAAAGATAAGACTGTAGGTGAAAAGTATGTGTTTTTGGCAGTGTGTATGTTGCTGAAGCATTGTGTCAAATATGTAATCAACCATTACTGGAGCAAAGACCAGACTGTTCCAACACCATTGTTCGGGAAATATATGTCTCGAGACAGATTTGTGATACACCTCAGGTGTCTTCAATTTGCAAGTAATGAAGACGAGACAGAGGATGATAGGCTTTGGAGGGCAAGGCACGTCCTGAATGAATTTGTTGGAAAGTTCAGAGATTTCTACGTACGGGCTCAGAAGCTGGTGATTGATGAACCCCTTGTGCTTTTCAAAGGACGTGCCATTTGTCAGAGTACAAATTCTTTGTACTCTGTGACTGTAAACCAGGAATTGTTACACATGATGATGTATTTGGGTACAAATGTAGACATTCGTGCTAATGACAAACATGGTTTCTCAGGTAGTGTGGTGAGGTCACTGCTTGTGCCATGACTGAACAAGGGCCACATATTATTCACAGATAACTATTATATGTCCCCTTGCTACCTAGGTTCTTTCTTGATAATAGAACTGGAGTGTGTCGCACAGTGAAGGCAAAACGAAGGGAAATGCCTGTGTTTGACACTATGTAGGTTGGTGATTGCGCGCTAAGAAAAGCTGGTGGAATGCTTTCAGTGCGCGGGAAAGACAGGCGTGAAGTGAACATGTTGACAAGCTGTTCACAATGGTACAATGCTGAACAGTGGCAAGGTGAACAATTGCACGAAACAACCATTATATAAACCAGATTTAGTTTTGGACTATAACATCAACATGCATTTGGTGGATAAATGTGATATGATGGTGGGGGGCAGTCGAGTGTGTACGGAAAACAGTGAAGTGGATCAAGAAGATTTTTTCCACCTTGTTGACGTAATAATGCTGAACAGTTACATTACTATATGTATCTTGTGAAAACAGGATACATAAACCAAATTTCTGTTCGTTTAGTTTTACTGTAGTGACACAACTACTGGAAAAGTTTGGCAAACCAATTACTGGCATACCAAGGCCCATTGTGAGCCCAGTATTGCACCATGCTTCCACACCCATGCTCACTTTCAAGAAGGCCTTTCTTGCACACAAAATATGGTATTTACCACCAACTGGAAAGCATGCAGTAGGCCAGTGTGAGTGCATTGTGTGTAAGACCACACAAAAGAACCCACCAAAACAAAAATTGGTCCTAACATGGTGCTCAGCGAGTAAGGTCCCTTTGTGCTATGTCAAGTGTTTCGACGAGTATCACAGTCTCCAGGACTTCTAAATGTCCAATAATGGTGCAAAAACATGTACATGTTGAGTGAATGTATATATTGAAACCATGTTCATAATACTGTACATTTTATATTTCCTGAAAAGTAAAACATTTTTGTGCACATACATGTGACACTAATATGTGAGTGTATTGAATAAGTTGTATTATAATGCAACATCACTTGACTATATATTTTACGATACTAGTGAAAAAATTATTGTAAAATAGTCCATAGATACTGTAAATAATGCCGTAAAAATAAATTCGCTGCAACTCGGGCTGCTTGAACACCGTGCATGCGACACTCCCGGGACGCACCATGCTTGAGCGACAAAGATCTGTGACGTCATTGGCCAAGTTCTCGGCTCATTTACGTCATTGGTAAGTACAATTAAATTTTTTTTATTTTTCCCGTGCTCAGGGGACACAATGAACACTTTTATAAGATGAAAAAAATTAGAATTTTTGTTTGTGTTGCACCTGGTGGTGTTGAATGCCATTAATCACCGAGTAACAGAAGGGTTAATGGAGCGCCGCCCTGCTCCTTATTGTCCGAACTGCATTGCCCCTCTTACGGTCATGCATATCCTTGTTGAATGTCCTGACTTCCAGGATGTGCGTGAATCTTCCTTCCAGACTGTCCCTCGTGGTCACCTGTCCCTCAATGGTATCCTTTGTGAATCGGATGCCTTTGATGTTTTTCGCCTTGTGTGCTTTTGTTCTCGTATTGGCATCCTTAGTGATATTTAGCGCTTTTTGAATATTCAGCACTTTTGACGGTGCTACATAGCCTCCAGGAATTTAAACATAATACAGGGTAAAAAAAAAAAAAAATCAAATCTGCCTATAGTAGGAAATCAGCATGTAAAGGATTTGGGAAAAAGGATGTCTGACAACCTAACGTTTAGGGAGCATAACCAAATATTGCGTCAGCCAGAAAACAGGTAGGACGGATTACGAGAACTTTCAAATCCAGGGATCCAATCATAATGGTTGTACTCTACAAATCACTTGTGCTGTCCCGTCTTGAGTACTGCTCAGTACTTACTTACTCCTTCAGAGCAGGAGAGTGTGCTGAAATAGAGGGAGTACAGAGAACATGTACGGCATACATAGACGCAACAAAGCACCTAAATTATTGGGATAGTCTCAAAGCTCTCCAAATGTACTAAATAGAAAGGAGACAAGAGAGATATCAAATATCTCATGGAAAATGGAACTGGAGGGCCAGGTCCCAAATCTACACAGTAAAGTAACATCATATTGGAGTGACTGATACGGAAGAAAATGCAGAATTGAACCAGTGAAGAGCAGGGGTGTCATAAGCACAATCGGAGAACACTGTATAAACATCAGAGGCCCACGGTTATTCAACATCCAACGAGTATAAGAAATATTGCAGGAACAACCGTGGACATCTTAAAGAGAAAACTAGATAGTTTTCTTCAAGGGGTGCCGAACCAAACAGGCTGTGGTGGTTATGTGAGCCTGCAGGCTGCTCCAAGCCTGGTGGACCAAGCTCTCAAAAGTCAAGCCTGTCCTTGGGCCAGGCTTGGGGAGTAGAACAACTCCCAAAACCCCACCAAGCGGGTATCACCGGCTTGGTGCCTTCTTTTGATAATTATTTACTACATTGTATTGTTTAGAATTATTGTAGTGATGTGGCATTGGTATTTATGTAATATAGTACTATACGATATAACAAAAAAATAATTTTTCCACAGGTGCAACAGCTTCTGAAAGTAGTCAAAACAAACTTTGTTGTCATGAAGCTTTTGGAGGGTGGCCATAAGGCTGATGACCCAACTCGACCCCAATTTGACTTCACAACCCACCCGTGCTTTCCAATTATCAAGATTTAGCAGAAGGCTGTTAGGAAGAGGCCTCCAAAGGATCTCCTCCCAATACATGAGCATGAGGAAGTTAGATAAATTGGGTTGATAATTATCATCAATACCTTTAGTAAATTAATTATAAAGTGAAACTCCAGTAATATGCAGTGGCAGAATAAAGCAGCCCATCCTCCTATTTTGGCAGTACTTATAGTGACGATGAGGACCATAATACATATATCGACGAACAATACAATTAGAAAGTAGAAATTGGACATACAAAATTTGGACAAACCAGAAAAGATTTTCTATTTGTTGCAAAGACACTCTAAACTAACCTACCCTAATCTTCTGAGGCCTAATACACACAATCTGAGGTCTAATACAGTGCATCTGTGTGCTATACTAGGCCTTGGATTATTTAAGTTTGTTTTTTAGCCTTATTTTTTTTTTTTTACTCAATAAAGTGAATAATGTAGTACAAAATTCCACTAATTCCTTAGCAAGTCAATGTTTGTACTATGGTGCACATAATTACAAAAAGTACTATCTAAACTGGAGGATGAGTTGCATAAAGCATTATTACAATACACTGTATTACAACAAAAATTACCTTTTTGTATTTTAAGGAAATATCCATTCAAAAAAATATATGGTCATCTAAATAAATAAAAGTTAGCATTTTATGAAACAATATATTTTTTCAAAATATATTATGTATAATACAGTACATCATAATGTATTGCATTTTAATACTGTACCTTATAATACATATGTACCATATTATTGTATTCACAGTATACAGCACAGTAATGTATGTACCATAGGGATTGAATTGTACACTCGAAGTTACAGTAAGATTGGAAAGTCAGCTAAACACACACACTGCAAGTGAGGCAGATTTAGAGAGTACAGTGCACTATATTCATTGAGCAAATCAGTAGAAGCAATGTTGAGGATTTGAAGAACCTACACACTGGGTACTCCCAAGCATTTTCCCTAAACAACTTGGCCATTACATGCTAAAAGCAATGCAACCTGGGATTCAACTGAATCCTCTAGGGGTCCTGAGGCTTTCATTGAAGACCAGTCAGGGTTTCACATATTGTCATCATGCACTCTGGTTGTGGTACAAGAGTTCTACCTCCAATGCTTCTCTTTAAATGCACAAAGTTGTCATTTAGGGTGTATACTTGAGAGTACCCAGTGTGCAGGTTCAAATATTTATCATGGCTTCTACCGATTTTCTCATTGATAAATCATGTTTGTGATTTCTTTGGCAGTATATTCATTATAATGGCATAGGTTAACAAGCAACACCTGAAGGCATTTTTGACGAATTTATTGATTCTTGCCCAGTGCATCCTCCTAGGTCTACCTAGGTATTTGTATTCTCTTGCACTTTGGTAATATGCCTGGTTCATAAACAGATTTATCTTTTTTTTTTTTTTTAGGATGGGGGTGTGCTGTATCTATTACTTAAGTGTATGTTACTCAGTTTTAATATAACAAAAATTAGCACTATGTAAGGCTTAGAACACAACTCGTATGCCAGAGTTTTACTGTGTTCTTCTCCACAGATTGTGTCTAACAACAAAGGTTGTTAGACACAACCTTTACAATTTTACAAGAATCTTTCAGGAAATTAATACTTGAATAATAATGTGATAACATTGCAATTAATACACTATTTGTCAAAAGTATGCACCGCCTGCATGACGCCATATATATATATACGTATGGCAAAAGAAGTTTTGTGGGTGAAATGATATTAATCAGAAGTCTGCAGCTGCTCCGTGACTTCACAGCATCTGTTAGCTGCCAGTAGGTACCTCCAGGCTTTCATGGCAAGTGGTTGTGTGCCGCATCTTTCTCTGCCACCTTGTTTCATGCACATTTTAGTGGTGCTTGGGGTGTTACATTGTTCTTATGGCACCTACCAAGGAACTAAGTAAAGATACCATTGCTTAGATCATTACTTTAAAGGATTCAGGTCACAAAACTGAGGAAATATGTCTGTTGATTGGTGTGGCTAAGTCAATGGTGAGAAAGTATTGCGCGCGGTTCCAGGAGAAAAACAGCGGGGAGAATGTTCAACTCGCTTCCACTGCACATAAGGGGCATAACTGACTGACTTCTCACAGTGTGCAAGAGAGAACTTGATAAACACCTCCAAAGGATACCTGATCAACCGGGCTGTGAGCAGATGCATCCAACAGCCTGGTTGACCGGATCAACCACCAAAAGGATTGGTCAGAGCACCCCCCTCCCTTTCTGGCCCGTTGTCGTCGTGAGGGGGCTTGGTGGGCGGCTGCCGGAGTGTGATGTTCCTTAAGACAGTCCTCTGTCCTTTTGTAGCCTTGTGCTCCTGCTGCTGTCCTCTCTAATTCTATTGGACACATTTTCCTTTTGTTTTGTTTTTCTCCCCCCCCCCCCCCTCTTCTCCTTTCTCGTTGTCATTTCCCGCTGACCTTGTGCCTGTTTTGATCATTCTTTTGGCCTTCTTTTGTTTTGACGCCCGGGTGTTTGAGGAGGCATACTCTTGCACCCGTAGAACTGTAGTACCCACCATCTCGAGTGAGGGGAACCTTTTATTGTCAATCCCCCTTTCGTCACTGAACTCAATCTCGATGGACTGACAGTGCTTAAGGTGGCGTTTGTGGGGCGTATACTCCCGACACACCCCCTAGGGAGCCCCGGCATGATCGGCGATAGCTTCTTGTTGGGTGTCCTGCCTCTAATTGTGGCTCCATGGTGGGTGTGGGGGCACATTCGTGAATGAAAGTGTTACTTCTTGTCTTTGTCTGTGAATGTTCCTCTTGTACTGTCTCAGGCTCGTGGGGTGGGCGACCAAGCCCCCGAGTCGGACTGTATTGGAAGACTGGACTCTGTAGCCCCCCGCTGCATTGGGCCCTGACCTTGCTCCTTCTTTGACCCTCATGACTACTCCCCTCCCTACTCTGTGGTTGGGTCGAGCCACAAGCCCACAGTCCCCTGGCACCCCGTCCCCTGGTACGGCTCAGTCTCTCATTGTGACTACTGCACCTTTTAACCTCTCTCTCTCTCTCTCTCTCTCTGGGAATTCTCAATGCCGTCCGCGCCACGACCGCACTCGCTCGATTCCTTCCCGTCCTGATGCGTATCAAGCCTTGTTTGGTCCCGCTTCGTGTTGCCAAATACTTTGATCTCCTCCCTCTTGATTCTACTCCTCCTGACAATTTCTCCCTCCATAGGCATCTTGTTGATTCCGTAGATGCCTCTTGTTACCTTCAACCCCCCACCTGTCTTGGTACACGTGTTGTTGCTGCTCCTTCTCAGGATGCAGCCTCCCGCTTGGCTGCCTTATCCTGCCTTGAGGAGACCCCTGTTCAGGTCTCCAAGAACGCTTGGTTGAATGCCAGTGTTGGCGCTATTCTCCCTCCCCATGTTGCAACCAGTGTTCGAAATCTACAGGACTGCCACGATGATATTCGGCATATTCTCGAACCCCAGGGCCATTCTGTCCTCCAGGTAGACACGTTTACTCGTCCCCCTCGTGGTCGTTGCCGTCTGCCCCTTCGGGTTGTGAAGATTACCTTTGATGGTAGGACTCTTCTGCCCTCTTGTCATTCTTGCTGGTGCCAGGTCCTCTGTCCTGTACATTCCCTCTCCTCAGCTCTAATAAGTGCTGGAGGTTTGGGCATGGAGTCCTCCACTGCTCCAGTACTGTCTCTCTCTGTCCTGTGTGTGGGGACGAGGGTCACTCTAAGTCAGAGTGCATTTCTCCATGGTTTTTCCATGGGAAACTGCTCCAGCAAGGTTGCGTATTGGCCACACACACTTAACTCACGGTCACTTAATGGAGCGCCGCCCTGCTCCTTATTGTCAAAGTTGCATTGTCCCTCTTACAGTCATGCATATCCTTGTTAAATGTCCTGACTTCCAGGATAAGCGTGTGTTTTGCTTTCCGACCATCCCTCGCGGTCACTTGTTCCTCGATAGAATTTTTGGTGAATCGAAAACTTTTGGTATTGTTCGCCTTGTGCGTTTCTGTTCTCTTATTGCTTCCTTGGTGATATTTAGCGCCTTCTGATTATTCCGCACTTTTGATGGTGCTACATAGCCTTCCCGGTTTGGTGCCTTCTTTTGATAATTACTTGCTTATCCCAAGGGTCCATATTATCTCCCACATCTGTTCCAAGAGCTCAAGAAATCAAAGGCAAAATGGAATGTAGTACACAGGTTTGGTCAATCAGATGGAAGTGTGTTTAATGCTATCATCAAAATATTGCATTGTATTGGTAGGTATTGGAAATGTGGATTACTAATGCTAGTTGAATACAGAGTGCCTCATAAAACTTTTACTCTATTTGAGAATTAGACTTAAAAGTAATTTCTCATCATGGAAGTTTAATTATTCACAAAAAATAATGCCTATAGAACGTTGTCTTGATAATTTGATTATTAATTGGTTAGTTCAGCAGTATAGATAAATACTGTACTGTATAGATATAAAGGTTATATAGCATTATATTGGAATTCCAAATATGAATCGGATATGTTGTTTTCATGGTGAACCATTATTATTATTATTTATTCTTGTACGGTATATTAATTTGATTAGTAGTATTGTTTGTACAGTATTAGTATTATTTATTACATTAGTGTACTATCATCATTATATTATAATTATAGGTTAGGATCAAATAAATAAATTCACTTGTGTATTTGTGTGTGTAATTTAAGGATTTGAACTACACCAAGACTTTTGCACTCTCCTGGGTGGATTATCAAGGTCTGAGTATATGGTTTGGACAAGACTTAATATAACAATGATGCACTCAGGAGTGTGTGAAAGACTTTGTGTAGTTCAAATCTTTACATAAAATGCATAAATACATAAGTTTGGGTTTTTTATCCTATATTATTGTCTGTGATAAAAAATTACTGTATCATTACTTATTATTATAGGTTCTAAAATAAATTATTTGTATCAGGCTTACTGTACCACTAACATCAATTAACAAACAATAAACAGTCAATTGTCAATTGTTACATCAGCCATAGGTAATAAAACATGTCAAGGTACTTCTCTGGGAATAGGACATTGTGCAAGATGGACTAGAGCTTTGCACACCAAGTGGATGGTAATACATTTTGTAAAATTTACTAGTTTGTAGTATTTCATAAACTGCCTTTTTTGTAATACATCTGCTTTGAGCAGACTTTGTAAACCTTAAAATATCTATTATATAATTGACACAACTGCATAATTGATTTGGATAGATAGTCTAATAAGTGTCTTTATATTATGTAGGTATATAATAGGGTTTTCTGTGGGTTGCCCCATCGGCTCCCTGAAGTTATCTTACTGATCAAGTGCCATACTACTTGAGTGTCATCACTTGGAGCTCTTTGCAAGTCTACCGGGGACCACGAGCCAGAAACTGGCCCTCTCAGCGAGGCGAAGAAAGCAATGGTCTATGAGCACTTTACATGTAAAGTATGTCATACTTGCCATTGACCGCAAAAGAATCCAGAAAGGTAGGTGAATAAAAACAGACTACTGTGTGGTTGAAAATTGCAAGCTATGCTCCTCACAAGCCCAAAACAACTTCCCCAGAATGCAAACAAACAAACAAGCAAAATTTTATCCATCTAGCCCCCCCTGCTCATTAGCTCCACCCTCAGCAGGGTGGAGGGGGAGCTGGCCTGAGTAAGTCAGGCCACCACCATCCAGTTCTTTGACTGATGTAGTCGTGCAAGGTGGTTGCTGTTGCTCTGGCTCCATGTTTCTTTTTTTTGGTGTTTCGTCCTTGCAGCAGTGTTATGAAACAGGTGTGTGCATGTTGCCAGGAGTTTCGAGTACTGGAGTAGCATGCACCTAGCGCCACCTTCCCTAGATGCTGGTAGGGCACACTGTGGCTAGCGCAGCCTGCATTACTGTCTTGCGGCGGCTGATGTTTCTCTCTGGCTGCTAGTTTGCTTGTAAGATTTCAGGGTTTTTCCTTTTTCATTTTGGCATTTTAGTATGTTGCAGTGGTGGTTTGCCCAGCGCCTTATTAGACTTAGTCTAGGTTGTGGTGGTGGTCCTCCAAGGTTGCCCTTGAGGTTTCACAACTGCTACTTGTAGTCAGTTTGCCTGCTTTAGACAGGGTTTACCAGCTTAGCTGGCCCCAGTACCTGGGCTTCCCATAGGGCTTATTCACTCTGCAGGTCCTGGAAAACCCCTGTGGGCTCAGTCGTACCATGGTACTTCTTCCGAGTGTACTCTCGCCTTGGGCGAATTTGAGGGTTGTCTTTGAGGAACATACAGGCGCCCAAAGGTAGACCTCTTCACGTCAGCATGGTTTCAGTGTTTCCCATTGTATGTGGCACCATTCTCCAACTGTGAGTTTCTCGTGGTGGATGCTTTTCGACACGACTCGTTGCATTGGGGGTTCCTGTACTTTTTTACCCCAGTCCAGTTGTTGCTCTGATTAGTTGGAATCCGTTTTTTTTGGGGGTGGGGGTGGGGGGTGGGGGTGGGGGAAGAGTTCTTCGTGGTGGCCGGCCCAGCCTTGGTTTCAGGCGCTGCTTGCTTGGTGTCCAAATCCGGGCGCGTTTCTGCGGCTCCGCCTCTTTTAGGTGGTCGGGCCAGTGAGGTACCTCATTGGTTCAACTTCCTCCTCCATGTTGTGTGTCTTGTATTTCTGCACATGTGTATTGCCATTTGTTTGGTCTGACAGTGTGGGGCTCCTCTGCTGTTTTTTCTGACCACACTTATATGTGTCGGCTTCCTCCGGAGGCTAACATCTTCACAGCAGAACTTTATGCTGTTGTCTATGCTCTTCGTCTCCTGCTTTTTCGGTGCAATCCTTCTTTGTGGTGGTAGTTGACTCGTAGTGCCCTCGTGGCTTTGGGGTCCTTTAATATGGTTCACCCAGTGGTCATCGAGATTCAACATTGGCTGTTTCTTATCTCCAGTAAATTTTAAGTCAGTAGAGTTTTGCTGGGTTCCCAGCCATGTTGGTGTCTCTTTAAATGAGCGAGCAGATGCTGCCGCTAAGGAAGCTATCCGCACTTGTCCCATCTCCTGTAAAGGTATTCCTCATTCCGACATTTTCCCAGTTAATCATTCCTCCATCCTTGCCCGTTGGCAGGGTTGTTGGTCTTCTATTACTGGTAACAAACTGAGTACTCTTAAGTCCAAGTAATACTTCTTTAAGAATTGTTATTTGTGAGGACCCACAAATGGGTCGTGTGTCCCTGTGGCCTTCCTCCTACCCCCGTAACTGGCGGTGGGAAACGGCTCTGGCTGGGTTACGTATTGGTCATACACGTTTAACTCACGGTCACTTAATGGAGCGCCACCCTGCTCCTTATTGTCCAAATTGCATTGTTCCTCTTACGGTCATGCACATTCTTGTTGAATGTCCTGACTTCCAGGACAAGCGTGTGTTTTGCTTTCTGACCGTCCCTCGCGATCAAGTGTCCCTCGATAGAATTCTTGGTGAATCTGATACTTTTGATATCGTTTGTCTTATGCATTTCTGTTCTCGTATTGGCATCCTTGGTGATATTTAGTGCCCTCTGATTACTCTGCACATTTGGTTGTGCTACATAGCCTTCCCGGTTTGGTGCCTTTTTTTGATAATTACTTACTTGTTTGGTGACCAGGTGGCTTCTTACATGGTGTCCCACTTGCGGTTTACACATCAGCGACAGTGTGAAGTTTCTTGTTTTTTTTTTTTTCTCCTTTTTCTTTCTCTTCGTCAGGTTTCATCAGTGTTAACCAGGTTTTTTGTCCTCTCTCTCTCTTGGTTTTTCTTGGTTTTCTCTTGCCGGATACTGTTGCTTCGTGTCGTGCGGCGTTGGCAAAGCTGCTGCAGCTTGCGTTTGCTTGCGTTATGGGGTGGATGTCACTTTTTGCTCCGTTAAGCTAGCTTTTTCATGCGTTTTCACCTCCGGCCTGCTCATGCACTGCCTGAGCCTTCATGGTCTTTGGATTGGGATCTTTCCTTTTTTCTTCACCTTGATTTATGGTGGTTTCTTCGGTTCGTGCTTGTTTTTGGTGGGTCGTTTTCTTCGTTTTCAGCCTGCTCCTTTTTTTCTGGAGAAGGAAATAGTGGGCTTCCATAGGGGTCCGTTGATTATGGATGTTTGGTTGATTTGGCTGGGGGTGCATCAGGTGCTGTGTCCGATAACGGCTTTATGCCATTACTTGTGGGCCATTGGTTCTGTGTCGGTGGCCGTGATCTGGGTTGATCAGGTTTCCATGGTTCTCTGTTACAGGGCTAATGTGTGTCGGGTTGTTCACAGTATCTTTGTCTAGCCGGCCTGTGGTCTACCCCCTCGTGACCATGATGTTCGAAGTACTGGTATGCCACTCTTTCGGTTGTTTTAGATGGTTTTCGGGCTCTGGGGTTTGGGGGTTGTTGATGGTCTTTGCTGCAAGGTCTTGTGTTCCTCCCGGGCCCTCTGTGGCTTTGTTGCTTTGGGGCTATTGTAGCACCCGGCTATCTTTGTTGGGTTGTTCTGCGGGGCTGCTGCCTCCCAGGTTCTTCCCTGTTTTCTTTCTCTGTGGGTAGTTAGCTTCAGGGAGCCAACGGGGGCTACTCACAGAAAACCAGCGTTGAATGTAATAAAATGCCAGTTTCTGGGCGAGTCCCAGAGGCTTCCTGACGCCCTCCCTCCGGTTTGTTGTTTTCATCATTCAAAGAACTGGATGATGGCGGCCAGACTTACCCAGGCCAGCTTCCCATCCTCCCTGCGGGGTATGGAGCTAACGAGCGGAGGGTTAGTTGGACGAAGTTTTACTTGTTTGTTTGCTTTCTGTGGGGGCTTTCTTTTACGTTTGTGAGGACGTAGCTCACAATTTTCAACCAGACAGTGGTCTGTTTTGATGCGCCTTCTTTTCTGTGTCCTTCCCCAGTTGATGGCAAGTATGACATACTTTACATGTAAAGTGCTCATAGGCCATTGCTTCTTTCGCCTCATGGTTCCTAGTAGATTTACAAAGCACTCAATCAAGCAGGATGGCATTTGATCAGTAAGATAGCTTCAGGGAGCCTCCGGGGCTCACTAAGAAACTGGCGTTTCATTACATTCAACGCTGGTTTTATTTTAAGTTTTGTGCATTCTTTCTCATTTTAATAATACCTCTCTGTGCCTCAGTAACAATAAGTTGCATCATTCTATTTTAAACAGCTTTTGAATTTGCAAAGTGTCCCATTCTCTGTGATACAACTTTCTTGGAGATTTGCATATATTTAAAGTCTTGAAGAATTGTGTATATATATATATTGTAGTAAGATATTCTATAATGAAACAATTTTGATACATTTGTAGAATTTTCATTTAGGTAAAATGATTAATAAGTGGTTATTATAGTTAAAGAAGATTGTGGCAGCCCATTGGCATGAGAGCTGTACTTGTGTAGCATTATATATAATAGTAAATCTACCTGGTAGGAAAAACTTGTATCAACACCATAACAATTGCATCATATAATGTAGTTGCTTTGGTGTGTAAAAATGCCATGCTGCATTCACCTTGGTGTAAAAGATGGTGTGCTGCAACATTCACCTTGGTGTAAAAGATGGTGTGCTGCAACATTCACCTTGGTGTAAAAGATGGTGTGCTGCAACATTCACCTTGGTGTAAAAGATGGTGTGCTGCAACATTCACCTTGGTGTAAAAGGTGGTGTGCTGCAACATTCACCTTGGTGTAAAAGGTGGTGTGCTGCAACATTCACCTTGGTGTAAAAGATGGTGTGCTGCAACATTCACCTTGGTGTAAAAGATGGTGTGCTGCAACATTCACCTTGGTGTAAAAGGTGGTGTGCTGCAACATTCACCTTGGTGTAATAGGTGGTGTGCTGCAACATTCACCTTGGTGTAAAAGATGGTGTGCTGCAACATTCACCTTGGTGTAAAAGATGGTGTGCTGCAACATTCACCTTGGTGTAAAAGGTGGTGTGCTGCAACATTCACCTTGGTGTAAAAGATGGTGTGCTGCAACATTCACCTTGGTGTAAAAGATGGTGTGCTGCAACATTCACCTTGGTGTAAAAGATGGTGTGCTGCAACATTCACCTTGGTGTAAAAGATGGTGTGCTGTGTTCCTAAAAGAGGTGACCCAGTTTAGAGCATGGATGCCAAATAAATTTAGCTAAGTATATGTCAAGGCAATCATGTAACTGCTTACTCTTCTTTTAGTGATCTCTTGCCACTTTATGTATCCATGTCTGGGATGATGTAACCTGATAGTGATCAACACTAAATATATCAGTTTTATTTCGATACCCAGATACATTATTGCTGGAATCAAAGGCCAAAGTAGTCAGTATTTTTTTAACATTTGTTATTTTGTATGTAATGTGACGGTAAAGCGTTGGTGTTCGGCTGTTTCAAAAGCTGGGGGCAGGGCCTCGTCACATAACAAAAAAAAAAGAGAAGTTTGTCCTTTCGTCTGTGGTAAGGTAATGGGAAGACACACAAAACACAAAGTATATAAACAATGAAATTTTAATTACTCTAGAAAACAAGACATGAATAAAGACAATCTCATAAAATTCAGAACAGGTCAACAAACAAAACAACATGAATAATTACTGGTAATGAAAAGTTACTCTAAGACAAGAATGCAAGTTAAAATAAATCAAATAAGTGAGGTGCTGGAATACTGGCTTCAAGCTGCCACCTCCCTTAGTACACGAAAGCCAAGGCTTAGTCTACTAGCGAGAGATGTCAACTCCAAGGAGCACAGAGATATTCTGAGGAGTACGGCGTGCTGCTGCCCAGACGTCGACTCTTGGTGGTGGCGTGAGTGCAGGTGCGGCGAGACACCAGCCAATCAGCAACAGGCAGGCGGAGAATGAGCAGTTTGCTGGTTACGGCGGGCTGTAGCTGGTGTGTCAGGGTGTGCATGGTACGATTTGCTTCCTGGGCAAAACGTTTGGCGATACTGGTGGACGTATCTTCAATATAGTATCTTGTACTTGAACGACGTAAATGTGTAGGGAAGAGCAGGCTCAATCTCTCTTGAAAGAGATTATCGTCACAGTATACTTAAATTTTTGTTTTTTTAGCAACTAATAAAATGTTCAGAAAAACTAAATCCAGTTTGTCAGAGGACATTAAATCTAAGAATTTATAATAAAAGGCTTAAATTTAGAAATAATCTTCTCACGGGAGCTCGATGAATGAGTATGAATTGTAATATATATATACTGTATATATATGTATATGTGTGTAGTGCAGGTTACTGCAACATTTAACTTGATGAATATAAAGTTTTGCTTAGTTTTGTATATACTCTACAGTACAATATATCAGCTAGCTCATGTCTTGTGAGATAACTGTGGGAACAGAAAAGAAATTGTTTTATTTTCTGTAAAGAAAAGTGGATTTGTTTAATTTTTATATTGTAGTGAAATGTTCATTCAACGCTGGGTTATCACCAATGTGTTTTTAATTTTTTATATGAAACAAAATTAAATTGAACTATTTTTTCTTTCTGCGAAGGCTCCTCAGTGGCTCACTGTTGCTCGTCATCTGCTTAGCTCCTCACGCATCCAGTCATACCAGGCTCTTACAAGTCTTTAATAGTCTACTGGGGATCAGAAGCCCAAACCTGATCTCCATCACAAAGGCACGGAGTTCCCTTTTTTCTTCTCCATGGTGAAATAGTAATGGGGACCCACTGTGGAACCCCAAAAGCAAGCATTAAATGTAATGAAACGTCTCTTTCTAGTGGGTCCTTAATGTCTCCCTGGACCCTTCCTTTCCCTTTTCAGGTGAAAAGGGAAAAGGAGGGTCCCTTTCAGGTGGTGAGCAGCATCAATTTATTGAACCTGGTTGGATGACTGAGGTGCTGCACTGGCCAATCTGGGAGCTACTGGTGTTGCCACCTGGTGATAGGTCATTCACCCTCTAGTAGCAACAACCTAACTACTGTGGTCTCATTTTCTGGGTTCCTTTGATTTGCCTTGCTGTTGACCATTTTGTTTTACTGTACCTTTCTGGTGGCTGATTTCTCGGTGAGAGTGATAAAGGAACCCCTGCTCTCTGCACCTTTGTGAGGAGGCCAGGTTTTGGCCTCTAGTCGGCTGTTAATGACTCGCAAGGATTTGATTTGGCGAGCTAACCAGGTGGCTAACAATAGAGAGCCACTGAGGATCCACCAGAAAGAGGTGTTTCATTACACTCAAAACTTTGTTTTTTTGCACAGGTTGAAAGCAAGACATTTTCTTACAAGATATGTATTAAATAAATGCAAAATATTAAAACATTAAGTTTTTATATCCAAGGTATAATGAAACCATGGTGCCACTGTAAAAGGGTTAAGGCAAGACTATAGTCATAAAAAAATAATAAGTGAATCCAGCATATGTATCACTTTATTCATTTAAAAGTTTAGGAAGCTCTTGTAAGCAGCCTAGAACTTAAATACTATTGTAACTTTGAGGATAATTGTCTTAAATATCATCTTGGTATACTGTAGTTATGATATTTTATTATGTTACGTCATTTGTATATGTACAGTGGTTGGTTTGAAAACGACCAATAAGAATTTGAAGATATTGGAAATAATTAGTTCATCATTTGTGTTCCAAATACCTTTGAATGATCATTTGAGTATTGTAATAAATTATCATTGAATTTATACATGATACAAAAGACACAAATTGTAGTCATAACAATTCTGGATAATACATCATTTCTAGTCTCATAATTTCACATACAATAGTAACATTTTCATACTTTCAGAAGCAGTTTTAATAACGGTATTTTAATTTGTGTTTGAATATGTGATGGAATGTTAAATGTTGTATATATGCCAAAACTGCATAATGGAGAAATTATTACCGCTGTACTTAATACTTAATAAGTACAGTATTTAACTTGATTTAAAATGTATAATTAACTAGTTTCCTTTACTCTAGTTTTTATGATTTTTTTTCTTAACCTGTTGGAAATTACTTGCACAAATGCACACATTATTTTATGGACTAATGTAATGTGCCTGTGTGTCTAATGTCCAAACAGTTTGTAATAGCCATTATAACCTTAACCATTTTGAAAAGTGTTGTGTGTTATACCATTTGGTATTATGATATCTCTTGTATATTGCACAGGATGTTATTAATTTTGGAATCGGAGTAAATAGTAATTACTGAGGTCAAGTATTTTATTTTTAAGACAATTTATCATGATGAGTCACAGTAACATGGCTGAAGATATCATGTCCAAGCCACACATCAGAAAGTGAAGAAATGATGTTTCGGTCTGTCCTGGATGGACTAAAACTTTATAACATTTTTATTTTCTGATGTGTGGTTTGGACATATACTGTATGAATGATATATAGTTATCATACCAATGCATTCTAAAATTACACGAATCTTGAAATGTATCATTAAAGTGTAATAGAAATTGCACAATTATACTTGTGCTGTTTAATTCAAGATATAACAATGTTGGCTAAAATGAGCAAATAGGACAAGCAGCTAAAATATGTAAATTTGAGTAAATGAGTAGATATTCAAATTTGTGGTAGTCGTGAGTTACTGTCTCATGAATCATTATAGAACAAGTGCCTGTTACCCGGAGAGAGGTGTGTTCTGGATGTATACTATTAGTCTCATGCCTATGAAAATTTGTAAATAGTTAGCTTCTATGTAATTGTATTAGACAACACAGTAATACACAAGCTATATTTTAGAAAGGGCAAATATTTTAGAAAGTGTTCTCAGAAAGCTTAAAAATGAGATGCTGTGTGTGTACTGTGTCGATCACGAAAGTGAGAGGCCTTTTTTAATATACGGTTTACTACTTTGAGTGCAGCCATTAATGAGATATTTAATGTATTTCATGATTAGGACTTGGTACACCAGAAATTTGTTAATGTTACAGGAGGGATTCTATATGCCACTTCCTTGTACGTACATACCTACTCGATGACCTTGTAGATATGGTATAAAAGATGGATATTCAAACATGCTTTCATATCTCAAAAGCACATTTCATTCGCTTCCATAGATACAGTTAATGATGGAGAGAGGAATAATTAGCTCTGCTCAATAATAAAATATTCACTGTAAAGCCATATATATATATATCTATATATCTCTCTCTATCTCTATCTCTATCTCTATCTCTATCTCTATCTCTCTCTCTCTCTCTCTCTCTATCTCTCTCCATCTCTCTCCCCCCCTCCCTCCCTCCCCCCTCCCTCCCTCGCTCCCTCGCTCCCTCGCTCCCTCGCTCCCTCGCTCCCTCCCTCCCCCTCCCTCCCTCGCTCCCTCCCTCCCTCCCTCGCTCCCTCCCTCCCTCGCTCCCTCCCTCCCTCCCTCCCTCGCTCCCTCCCTCCCCCTCCCTCCCTCCCACCCTCCAGTTGTGTGAAATGCTAAATGAATAGTTCCAAAATGTGTTTGTACAAAATTTCAGAGCCGGACCAATTCCAGAGCACTCCATAGAATACATAGATGTATCTCGAGACGAAGTGGGAAAAATTGCTCATGGGGCTAGGAGGAAATAAAGCGGGTGATCCCGATGAAGTTTCAGCTTGGGTGCGAGAATGTGCAACTGAGCTGAGCATTCCATTCCAATTAATATTCCAGACATTCTTTTGCACAGGAATCTTAGCAGATATGGAAAAAAGGCAAACTTGGTACCAATCTATAAAAGTGGTAGTAGAGAGGAAACTAAAGTATAGACCCGTATCATTAACAAGCGTGGTAGTTCAAACACTAGAAAAAATAGTCAAATGAGTAGAAGACCTAGAGAGTAATGACATAATGGACAGAACAGACAGTATGGTATTTTCGAACAGGAAGGTCCTGTGTAACAAATCATCTTTGTTTTTATGGTAGAGCTACAAAGTTATTACAGGAAAAAAGTGGTTGGGTTGACTGTTTATCGGGACCTAAAAAAAAAATGCTTTTGATTGTCTCCACATAAACGGCTGTCCTGGAAACGAACATGTTGGAGGGGGGTGACAGGGAGACTTCCGACATGTATGAAAAAATGGCATGAGGGCTGTAATCAGACATTGTAGCTGACTGGAGAAGTGTTACTAGTGGAGTACCTCAGGATTCAGTTCTTGCACCAGTAATGTAAGTCCAGTCCACCATGGACTCACTATAGCCTTGCTTCTTTGAACTTTTGTTCTGAGTAGCTGAATCTAAAAGAACAACGTTCGTCTACATAAACAATCTACCAGAAGGAATACAGAATTATGTGAACATGTTTGCAGATGAAGCTTAGATACTGGGGAACATAGAAGACGCAGACGATTGCAATGCCTTTAAAATTGATCTAGATAAAATAAGTGCTTGGAGTGTCAAGTGGAAAATGGAATTCAATTTGTATAAATGCCATGTTATGAACTGTGGAATCTGAGAAAATAGACCCCACACAACTTACAAGTTTGTTAAAAGGAATTACAGAACTAATAAAGAGTAGTCACTTGTCATTCACAGTGAGAAGGGTGTTTAGCTGGAGCTCCGATTGTAGTAACATTATCATAGCAATAATGGAAGGTGTAGTGAAGACACTGATGAATCTAGTTGGAGCTCTGAGGACAGAATTGGATTCCCTACGGAATCCAACGAAGGTGGTACGAAAGCTGAAACAATATCAAGAAGAAACAAAGGAGGCGACTGGTATTAAAAAGACCTCGTCTTGGCAAGTTGTAAAGGACAGTGGCCTTAAGAAGGCTGGCCAAGCCGCCTACTGATGTCCTAAGGACCTCTAACGCATTTGCCGTGTTGGAGGAAGAGTTCTGTGGTGAGCTTACAGTTCGTTAAAAAGGCAAAGCAACGAAGCGCAGGTACCTCAAAGTGCTCAAAAGGTAAAGGAAGGAACTAAGTGAATTTTGGTTGTGGGAGATTCCCAGGTGAGGTATTTTAGACAGAACGTTTTGTGCCAGAGACAGGGGGAACAGGTTAAAGGTTTGCTATCCGGGAGCTGGAATTGGTGATATTGTTGGCAACATGAATGATATTATGACTGGAAATGGGAACAAACCCATTATTTGTATTAATGCAAGTGGTAATGATGTTGGACGAGTTAGGAGTGAGGAACTGATACAGAGGTTTAAGGCAGCCATATAATTAGTTAAGAGCAAGGGAGGAATCCTGATCATATGTGGCATTCTTCCAAGAAAGGGAGTTGGAAATGAATGGTTGTCGAGGGCACTTGGTGTCAATTGCCGGCTGGAAAGATATAGCAAACCAAATGTAATATCTTTCATAGATAACTGGGAACACTTCTATGGAAGAAATGAAATGTATACCCCGGGGGCCACCAAACTTAAGACAGGATGGAAGCAAAGCACCTATGGGATGAAATATATAGAGCATCTAAGTCTAGCAGTATTTGTGTCATGGGTGACTTTAATTTTAGTGGAATAAATTGGTTTAACAGAACAGGAAATAATGAAGCAGAAGATTTTCTAGAATTAATTGACGATTGCTTTCTTACGCAACACATTAAGGAACCAACGCGGGGAAATAATATTTTAGATTTAGTGTTAACTAACAAGGAAACAAATTAATGACATCGAAATTGGGATTGGGTGGTTATAGATAGGAGCTGCCTCGTATGGGCCAATAGGCCTTCTGCAGTTACCTTTATTCTTATGTTCTTATGAAACAGCACGGGGGAGACATCTCCCGTCACGCAGGATGCAGTCGCACCTCAACAGATCTCCAGTATCAGCTAATGATACTGGTAATGGTTCAAAAGTCTCCGTGGTGTAGTGGTAAGACACTCGCCTGGCGTTCCGCGAGCGCTATGTCATGGGTTCGTATCCTGGCCGGGGAGGATTTACTGGGCGCAATTCCTTAACTGTAGCCTCTGTTTAACGCAACAGTAAAATGTGTACTTGGATGAAAAAACGATTCTTCGCGGCAGGGGATCGTATTCCAGGGACCTGCCCGAAACGCTACGCGTACTAGTGGCTCTACAAGAATGTAACAACTCTTGTATATATCTCAAAAAAAAAAAAAAAAAAGGGGGGGGGGCCACCACTTCCGGGCTATTGGATTCGCTGCTCTGCTACCGGAGGGCGCTGACGTTCGACCCGGGCTGTCAGTGTTGACCTGTAGCTGCTGCGTGGTGGTCGTCTTGTTGACGGTGTGGTGCGGCCATTGGCCGGGGCCTGGAGGGTGTTATGGCATCGGCTAGCGGTGGCCGTGTTCGTCGGGTCGACACCGCCCGGCTTGATTTCTCAGCGTCTGTTGACTGGCCCTTGGTGGAGGTTGCCCTTATGGACGTTCTGAAAGTGGAGTACCCTGATCTCTACGGTTTAGAGAAGCTTTCTCCTACCCGGGTGGCGGTGACGTTCTCCTCGGCGAGTGTGTATCAACTGTCTGTGCGCCGCTGGGGTGCGCGGACGCATGTACTTCCGGATTCTGCTGTGACGGTGGAGGTCTCAGATCCGTGGGGACCCCTGACGTTTGTAAGTGTCCATGGTGCGCCGGTGCAGTTTCCGAGGATGAGCTGTGTGCTGCGTTCCGTCGGTATGATGAAGTGGTGGGGCACCGTCATACCTGTCTGCATAGTGGGCGCCTGAAGGGGCTCCGTATGGGTGCGCGTACTTTGCGCATGCGGCTCTCTGGGCTATTCCCTCTCGGGTGGCTGTGTGTGCTCCCTGCACCTGTGAGGTGGGTCAGGTTCTGTCAATACGAACCCCACAACTGATGGCACCTTGTAGTTTGGCACTATATCAGTATAGTACGTAGCTTCAGGGAGCCACTAAGGGCTTTCCCTTGAAAAAATAGGTTGTGGAAATAATAACTCAAATAGTAGTTATATCATCTAAGACTAGCCGGTGTGGAACTGTTCCAGGTCTAAAACAGACTTACTTGTTCATCCACACCTTAATCTCTGAACCATTTAGGTTTAAGGTGTTCCACTCAATACAATAATTTAGTGATGTTTGCAATGCTGGACAGTTCTTAGAATTATGATACTGAGGATATAACAGTTAATGTGTTTCTTTTTTCTCCTATGCAGGAACGCAATGTGGAGGTGTTATTCTGCTACGAGGCCTATGATGTAGTAGTTCTCATGCAGCTACGGGAATTCACTAACAGGAAAATTGTTTCTGTAGAGAAAGAAATGCGTCAGGATAAAGAAGCAGTTGATTGCGAAGGAAGTAAGAAACTTAACAACTTTTGTATAACTTTTCTAACTGGCTGCTAAGAAAACATAGAAAAACATTGTTTGAGTTTTTATTCATTCTTTGGTGAAAATTTAAAAAAAAATTTCTGATATTACTGCTAATTCCTTTCTGGCGGGCCAAAATCGCGCGATTTAAGCCACTAGCGGCCAAAAATCGTGCAAATTTCGCCGCTAGCGGCCAAAAATCGTGTGAATTTCGCCGCTAGCGGCCAAAAATCGCGCGATTTTAACCGCTAGCGGCCAGAAAATATGCGGTTTTTGCAGCTGGCGGGCAAAAATAGCGCGATTTTCGCCGCTACCGGCCAAAAACCGCGCGATTTTCGCCGCTAGCGGGCAAAAACCATGCGATTTTCGCCGCTGGCGGGCAAAAATCGCGATTTTCGCCGCTACCGGCCAAAAATAAAGCCATTTTCGCCGCTAGCTGCCAAAAACCGCGCGATTTTCGCGGCTAGAGGCCAAAAATCGGGCGATTTTTGCCAGTAACGGCCGAAAACCGCGCTATTTTCGACGCTAGCGGCCAGAAACCATGCGATTTTTGCAGCTGGCGGGCAAAAATCGCGCGAATTTCGCCGCTACCTGCCAAAAATCGACCGATTTTCGCCGCTAGCGGCCAAAAAAGGGGTTATTTTCGCCGCTAGCGGCCAAAAAAGGGCGATTTTCGCCGCTAGCGGCCAAAAATCGTGCGAATTTCGCTGCTAGCGACCAAAAATTGCGCGATTTTCGCCGCTAGCGGCCAGAAACTGTGCGATTTTTGCAGCTGGCGGGCAAAAATAGCGCGATTTTCGCCGATACCGGCCAAAAACCATGCGATTTTCGCAGCTGGCGGGCAGAAATCGCGATTTTCGCCGCTACCGACCAAAAATAGCGCGATTTTTACCGCTAGCGGCCAAAAATCGGGCGCTGACTGACAAAAACCGCACTATTTTCGACGCTAGCGGCCAGAAACCATGCGATTTTTGCAACTAACGGGCAAAAATCGCGCGAATTTCGCCGCTACCTGCCAAAAATCGACCGAATTTCGCCGCTAGCGGCCAAAAAATAGGCTATTTTTGCCGCTAGAGGCCAAAAATGGGGCGATTTTCGCCGCTAGCGGCCAAAAATCGTGCAAATTTCGCCGCTAGCGGCCAAAAATCGTTCGAATTTCGCCGCTAGCGGCCAAAAATCGCGCGATTTTCGCCGCTAGCGATCAGAAACTATGTGATTTTTGCAGCTGGCGGGCAAAAATCGAGCGAATTTCGCTGCTACCTGCCGAAAACCGCGCGATTTTCGCCGCTAGCGTCCAAAAACCATGCAAATTTCGCCGCTAGCGGCAAAAAATCGTGCGAATTTCGCCGCTAGCGGCCAAAAATCGCGCGATTTTAACCGCTAGCGGCCAGAAACTATGCGATTTTTGCAGCTGGCGGGCAAAAATAGCGCGATTTTCGCCGATACCGGCCAAAAACCGCGCGATTTTCGCCGCTAGCGGGCAAAAACCATGCGATTTTCGCAGCTGGCGGGCAAAAATCGCGATTTTCGCCGCTACCGGCCAAAAATAGCGCGATTTTCGCCGCTAGCTGCCAAAAACCGTACGATTTTCGCCGCTAGAGGCCCAAAATCGGGCGATTTTTGCCGGTAACGGCCGAAAACCGCGCTATTTTCGACGCTAGCGGCCAGAAACCATGCGATTTTAGCAGCTGGCGGGCAAAAATCGCGCGAATTTCGCCGCTACCTGCCAAAAATCGACCAATTTTGGCCGCTAGCGGCCAAAAAAGGGGTTATTTTCGCCGCTAGCGGCCAAAAAAGGGCGATTTTCGCCGCTAGCGGCCAAAAATCGTGCAAATTTCGCCGCTAGCGGCCAAAAATCGTGCGAATTTCGCTGCTAGCGACCAAAAATTGCGCGATTTTCGCCGCTAGCGGCCAGAAACTGTGCGATTTTTGCAGCTGGCGGGCAAAAATAGCGCGATTTTCGCCGCTACCGGCCAAAAACCGTGCGATTTTGGCCGCTAGCGGCCAAAAACCATGCGATTTTCGCAGCTGGCGGGCAAAAATCGCGATTTTCGCCGCTACCGGCCAAAAATAAAGCCATTTTCGCCGCTAGCTGCCAAAAACCGCGCGATTTTCGCGGCTAGAGGCCAAAAATCGGGCGATTTTTGCCAGTAACGGCCGAAAACCGCGCTATTTTCGACGCTAGCGGCCAGAAACCATGCGATTTTTGCAGCTGGCGGGCAAAAATCGCGCGAATTTCGCCGCTACCTGCCAAAAATCGACCGATTTTCGCCGCTAGCGGCCAAAAAAGGGGTTATTTTCGCCGCTAGCGGCCAAAAAAGGGCGATTTTCGCCGCTAGCGGCCAAAAATCGTGCGAATTTCGCTGCTAGCGACCAAAAATTGCGCGATTTTCGCCGCTAGCGGCCAGAAACTGTGCGATTTTTGCAGCTGGCGGGCAAAAATAGCGCGATTTTCGCCGCTACCGGCCAAAAACCGTGCGATTTTGGCCGCTAGCGGCCAAAAACCATGCGATTTTCGCAGCTGGCGGGCAGAAATCGCGATTTTCGCCGCTACCGACCAAAAATAGCGCGATTTTTACCGCTAGCGGCCAAAAATCGGGCGCTGACTGACAAAAACCGCACTATTTTCGACGCTAGCGGCCAGAAACCATGCGATTTTTGCAACTAACGGGCAAAAATCGCGCGAATTTCGCCGCTACCTGCCAAAAATCGACCGAATTTCGCCGCTAGCGGCCAAAAAATAGGCTATTTTTGCCGCTAGAGGCCAAAAATGGGGCGATTTTCGCCGCTAGCGGCCAAAAATCGTGCAAATTTCGCCGCTAGCGGCCAAAAATCGTTCGAATTTCGCCGCTAGCGGCCAAAAATCGCGCGATTTTCGCCGCTAGCGATCAGAAACTATGTGATTTTTGCAGCTGGCGGGCAAAAATCGAGCGAATTTCGCTGCTACCTGCCGAAAACCGCGCGATTTTCGCCGCTAGCGTCCAAAAACCATGCAAATTTCGCCGCTAGCGGCAAAAAATCGTGCGAATTTCGCCGCTAGCGGCCAAAAATCGCGCGATTTTAACCGCTAGCGGCCAGAAACTATGCGATTTTTGCAGCTGGCGGGCAAAAATAGCGCGATTTTCGCCGATACCGGCCAAAAACCGCGCGATTTTCGCCGCTAGCGGGCAAAAACCATGCGATTTTCGCAGCTGGCGGGCAAAAATCGCGATTTTCGCCGCTACCGGCCAAAAATAGCGCGATTTTCGCCGCTAGCTGCCAAAAACCGTACGATTTTCGCCGCTAGAGGCCCAAAATCGGGCGATTTTTGCCGGTAACGGCCGAAAACCGCGCTATTTTCGACGCTAGCGGCCAGAAACCATGCGATTTTAGCAGCTGGCGGGCAAAAATCGCGCGAATTTCGCCGCTACCTGCCAAAAATCGACCAATTTTGGCCGCTAGCGGCCAAAAAAGGGGTTATTTTCGCCGCTAGCGGCCAAAAAAGGGCGATTTTCGCCGCTAGCGGCCAAAAATCGTGCAAATTTCGCCACTAGCGGCCAAAAATCGTGCGAATTTCGCTGCTAGCGACCAAAAATTGCGCGATTTTCGCCGCTAGCGGCCAGAAACTGTGCGATTTTTGCAGCTGGCGGGCAAAAATAGCGCGATTTTCGCCGCTACCGGCCAAAAACCGTGCGATTTTGGCCGCTAGCGGCCAAAAACCATGCGATTTTCGCAGCTGGCGGGCAGAAATCGCGATTTTCGCCGCTACCGGCCAAAAATAGCGCGATTTTTACCGCTAGCGGCCAAAAATCGGGCGCTAACGGACAAAAACCGCACTATTTTCGACGCTAGCGGCCAGAAACCATGCGATTTTTGCAACTAACGGGCAAAAATCGCGCGAATTTCGCCGCTACCTGCCAAAAATCGACCGAATTTCGCCGCTAGCGGCCAAAAAATAGGCTATTTTTGCCGCTAGAGGCCAAAAATGGGGCGATTTTCGCCGCTAGCGGCCAAAAATCGTGCAAATTTCGCCGCTAGCGGCCAAAAATCGTTCGAATTTCGCCGCTAGCGGCCAAAAATCGCGCGATTTTCGCCGCTAGCGATCAGAAACTATGTGATTTTTGCAGCTGGCGGGCAAAAATCGAGCGAATTTCGCTGCTACCTGCCAAAAATCGACCAATTTTGGCCGCTAGCGGCCAAAAAAGGGGTTATTTTCGCCGCTAGCGGCCAAAAAAGGGCGATTTTCGCCGCTAGCGGCCAAAAATCGTGCAAATTTCGCCGCTAGCGGCCAAAAATCGTGCGAATTTCGCTGCTAGCGACCAAAAATTGCGCGATTTTCGCCGCTAGCGGCCAGAAACTGTGCGATTTTTGCAGCTGGCGGGCAAAAATAGCGCGATTTTCGCCGCTACCCTCCAAAAACCGTGCGATTTTGGCCGCTAGCGGCCAAAAACCATGCGATTTTCGCAGCTGGCGGGCAGAAATCGCGATTTTCGCCGCTACCGGCCAAAAATAGCGCGATTTTTACCGCTAGCGGCCAAAAATCGGGCGCTAACGGACAAAAACCGCACTATTTTCGACGCTAGCGGCCAGAAACCATGCGATTTTTGCAACTAACGGGCAAAAATCGCGCGAATTTCGCCGCTACCTGCCAAAAATCGACCGAATTTCGCCGCTAGCGGCCAAAAAATAGGCTATTTTTGCCGCTAGAGGCCAAAAATGGGGCGATTTTCGCCGCTAGCGGCCAAAAATCGTGCAAATTTCGCCGCTAGCGGCCAAAAATCGTGCGAATTTCGCTGCTAGCGACTAAAAATTGCGCGATTTTCGCCGCTAGCGGCCAGAAACTGTGCGATTTTTGCAGCTGGCGGGCAAAAATAGCGCGATTTTCGCCGCTACCGGCCAAAAACCGTGCGATTTTGGCCGCTAGCGGCCAAAAACCATGCGATTTTCGCAGCTGGCGGGCAGAAATCGCGATTTTCGCCGCTACCGGCCAAAAATAGCGCGATTTTTACCGCTAGCGGCCAAAAATCGGGCGCTAACGGACAAAAACCGCACTATTTTCGACGCTAGCGGCCAGAAACCATGCGATTTTTGCAACTAACGGGCAAAAATCGCGCGAATTTCGCCGCTACCTGCCAAAAATCGACCGAATTTCGCCGCTAGCGGCCAAAAAATAGGCTATTTTTGCCGCTAGAGGCCAAAAATGGGGCGATTTTCGCCGCTAGCGGACAAAAATCGTGCAAATTTCGCCGCTAGCGGCCAAAAATCGTTCGAATTTCGCCGCTAGCGGCCAAAAATCGCGCGATTTTCGCCGCTCGCGATCAGAAACTATGTGATTTTTGCAGCTGGCGGGCAAAACTCGAGCGAATTTCGCTGCTACCTGCCAAAAATCGACCAATTTTGGCCGCTAGCGGCCAAAAAAGGGGTTATTTTCGCCGCTAGCGGCCAAAAAAGGGCGATTTTCGCCGCTAGCGGCCAAAAATCGTGCAAATTTCGCCGCTAGCGGCCAAAAATCGTGCAAATTTCGCCGCTAGCGGCCAAATTAATGACATCGAAATAGGGAGTGAGCTAGGGAGCAGTGATCACAAAGAAATCAGATTTAGCATAGAATGGAATAGACCAGTAGGAGAAAATTCTGTTAAAGTGCCAGATTTTCGAAAAGCTGATTTTAATAGCCTAAGAAATTTTTTGGGTCAAATTGATTGGAAAGGCTTGGGTATGGGGTGTGGGCCGGTCTTGGAGCGAGACATGAACCCAGCGATAGGTGACTTAAATGGGGATTTCGATGTGGATTCAATATATAACTTATTTAAGAATATTCTAAACAAAGCACAGGAACGTAGTATACCATACAAATTGAATAGATCGTATACTAATGACCCAAAGTGGATAACAAAGAATTTGAAGAACCTTATAGGTAAAAAGAGAGCTTGGTACAAAAGGATTAAAAATGGGGAGGTCACTTTAGAACAGGAATTCGTACAACTGGTTAGAAATGTTAAAAAAGAGATAAGGAAAGCAAAAAGAAACTATGAAGTTCGCATAGCAGGGCAAGCAAAGACAAATCCTAAAGGGTTTTTTCAGTTATATCGTACTAAGACTAGGGAAAGGATAGGTCCATTAAAAACTGAGACAGGTCAAATAACAGATAGTGATGAAGAGATGAGTAGTATTTTTAATAAATATTTTGCATCTGTATTTACTAAAGAGGAACTTAACAATATGCCTTCAGCCGAACAAGTCTATGTGGGTGGGGACGAGGACAGGTTGACGAGTTTAGCAGTTACCAGGGAGGATGTTCTTAAACAAATAGTAAAACTCAAACCAAACAAATCCCCAGGGCCGGATGAAGTGTTTGCTAGGGTGCTTAAAGAATGCAAAGAGGAGCTTTGTGACCCACTGTCAACCATATTTAATAAATCAATAGAGTCAGGCAGAGTGCCAGAGTTTTGGAAAGTTGCTAATGTGATACCAGTTTTTAAGAAAGGAGATAGATCACTTGCGTCTAACTATCGACCAATTAGCCTAACGTCTATTGTGGGAAAGTTACTCGAATCTATAATAGCAAATAAAATTCGTCTTCATCTTGAAAAACATAAATTAATAATTGAGTCGCAACATGGTTTTATAAATGGCCGTTCATGTTTAACAAATTTGTTATCTTTTTATTCTAGCATTGTTGAGGCAGTTGATAGTGGTAAGGATTGCGATGTTGTATACCTTGACTTTAGCAAAGCTTTTGATACAGTGCCACATGAAAGACTGATTAAAAAAATAGAGTCTCATGGTATTGGGGGTGCTATATTAAGCTGGATTAGGGCATGGCTATACCAAAGGAAACAGAGAGTTAGTATAAATGGAATCAAGTCAGAGTGGGAAAATGTTGTAAGTGGAGTGCCTCAAGGCTCTGTCCTGGGACCTCTGTTGTTTATAATATATATAAATGATTTAGATTCAGGTTTGAGTAGCAACATTTGCAAATTTGCCGATGATACGAAAATCGGTAGGGAAATTAATTCGGAGGAGGACTCACTATCACTTCAAGTTGATCTAGATAGGGTTTTGAAATGGTCAAAGGATTGGCAGATGCAGTTTAATGCTGATAAATGTAAAGTTCTGAGGTTAGGTAATGATGATAGAGTTACAAGATACGAGCTAGATGGTGTTGTGATTGCGAAGTCGGATTGCGAAAGGGATCTGGGAGTTATGATTAGTAAGAATTTAAAATTTAGGTATTTAGACAGAACGTTTTGTGCCAGAGATAGGGGGAACAGATTAAGAGTTTGCTATCCGGGAGCTGGAATTGGTGATATTGTTGGAAACATGACTGATATTATGACGGGAAATGGAAACAACCTCATTATTTGTATTAGTGCAGGGGGTAATGATGTTGGGCGAGTTTGGAGTGAGGAACTAATACAGAGATTCAGGACAGCCATTGAATTAGTTAGGAGCAAGGGAGGAATCCCGATCATATGTGGCATTCTTCCAAGAAAGGGAGTGGGAAATGAATGGATGTCGAGGGCAATTGGTGTCAATTGCCGGCTGGAAAGATATTGCAAATCAAATGCAATATCTTTCATAGACAACTGGGAACACTTCTATGGAAGAAATGAAATGTATGCTCGTGATGGGGTGCATCTATCGAGAGCTGGGGTTGTTGCTGTTGCGAACTCGTTGGAAGAAGTGGTTAGAGGTGTTTGGGTTTAAACTGTTAGTAGATAGAGGTATGGGAATTGATTTGGAAGAAGGAGGTAATAAAAGTATGTGTCTGTGGGAGAAAGGAATTGGCAAAATGATCAGGGAAAGAGAAGGGCCTCAAAATAACAATTCACTTAGGGTATATTACACGAACAGTAGAAGTCTAAGAAATAAAATTAACGAATTAAATGCTCTTGTCTGCACAGAAAAAATAGATATTATTGCACTTACCGAAACGTGGATGAATGTAGAAAATAGAGAACTATTTGCTGAATATCAAATAAATGGATTTAAACTATTTCACACAGATAGATATATTAGACGAGGAGGTGGAGTAGCCATATATGTTAGGGACAATTTGAAATGTAGTCTCAATGAGGGAATCAAAACTGAGCCACACACAGAAACTATTTGGATAGAATTAAACGAAAAAGCTAATAATATTATAATAGGAGTTATATATAGACCACCAAATTTAGACAGAATGGAAGCAAAGCATCTATGGGATGAAATATCTAGAACATCTAGATCTAACAGTATTTATGTCATGGGTGACTTTAATTTTAGTGGAATAAACTGGTTGAACAAAACAGGGAATAGTGAAGGAGAAGATTTTCTAGAATTAATTGACGATTGCTTTCTTACGCAACACATTAAGGAACCAACACGGGAAAATAATATTTTAGATTTAGTGTTAACAAACTGGGAAACACAAATTAATGACATCGAAATAGGGAGTGAGCTAGGAAACAGTGATCACAAAGAAATCAGATTTAGCATAGAATGGAATAGACCTGTAGTAGAAAATTCTGTTAAAGTGCCAGATTTTCGTAAAGCTGATTTTAATAGGCTAAGAAATTTTTTGAGTCAAATTGATTGGAAAGTCTTGGGTATGGGGTGGGGGCCGGTCTTGGAGCGAGACATGAACCCAGCGATAGGTTACTTAAATGGGGATTTCGATGTGGATTCAATATATAACTTATTTAAGAATATTCTAAACAAAGCACAGGAACGTAGTATACCATACAAATTGAATAGATCGAATACTAATGACACAAAGTGGATAACAAAGAATTTGAAGAACCTTATAGGTAAAAAGAGAGCTTGGTACAAAAGGATTAAAAATGGGGAGGTCACTTTAAAACAGGAATTCGTACAACTGGTTAGAAATGTTAAAAAAGAGATAAGGAAAGCAAAAAGAAACTATGAAGTTCGCATAGCAGGGCAAGCAAAGACAATCCTAAAGGTTTTTTTCAGTTATATCGTACTAAGACTAGGGAAAGGATAGGTCCATTAAAAACTGATACAGGTCAAATAACAGATAGTGATGAAGAGATGAGTAGTATTTTTAATAAATATTTTGTATCTGTATTTACTAAATTAGGGCATGGCTATACCAAAGGAAACAGAGAGTTAGTATAAATGGAATCAAGTCAGAGTGGGAAAATGTTGTAAGTGGAGTGCCTCAAGGCTCTGTCCTGGGACCTCTGTTGTTTATAATATATATAAATGATTTAGATTCAGGTTTGAGTAGCAACATTTGCAAATTTGCCGATGATACGAAAATCGGTAGGGAAATTAATTCGGAGGAGGACTCACTATCACTTCAAGTTGATCTAGATAGGGTTTTGAAATGGTCAAAGGATTGGCAGATGCAGTTTAATGCTGATAAATGTAAAGTTCTGAGGTTAGGTAATGATGATAGAGTTACAAGATACGAGCTAGATGGTGTTGTGATTGCGAAGTCGGATTGCGAAAGGGATCTGGGAGTTATGATTAGTAAGAATTTAAAACAAAAGGATCAATGCATAAATGTTCGTAATAAGGCAAATCGGACACTTGGATTTATTAATCGCAGCGTTAGTAACAAGACACCTGGTGTGGTTCTCAAGCTATATCTTGCTCTAGTTAGGCCCCATTTAGATTATGCAGTTCAGTTTTGGTCGCCATATTATAGAATGGATATAAATTCACTTGAACGTGTCCAGCGTAGGATGACTAAGTTAATTCCCCAAATTAGAAATCTTTCATATGAAGAAAGATTAACAAAGCTTAAGTTGCATTCACTGGAAAGGCGAAGAGTTAGGGGTGACATGATAGAGGTTTACAAGTGGATGAATGGACATAACCGGGGGGATATTAATAGGGTATTAAAAGTATCAACACAGGACAGAACACGAAACAATGGATATAAATTGGATAAGTTTAGATTTAGGAAAGACTTGGGTAAATACTGGTTCAGTAACAGGGTTGTTGATTTGTGGAACCAATTGCCGTGTAACATTGTGGAGGTGGGGTCCCTCGATTGTTTCAAGCACGGGTTGGACAAGTATATGAGTGGGATTGGGTGGTTATAGAAATAGGAGCTGCCTCGTATGGGCCAATAGGCCTTCTGCAGTTACCTTTGTTCTTATGTTCTTATGTTCTTATGTTCTTAAAACAAAAGGATCAATGCATAAATGTTCGTAATAAGGCAAATCGGACACTTGGATTTATTAATCGCAGCGTTAGTAACAAGACACCTGGTGTGGTTCTCAAGCTATATCTTGCTCTAGTTAGGCCCCATTTAGATTATGCAGTTCAGTTTTGGTCGCCATATTATAGAATGGATATAAATTCACTTGAACGTGTCCAGCGTAGGATGACTAAGTTAATTCCCCAAATTAGAAATCTTTCATATGAAGAAAGATTAACAAAGCTTAAGTTGCATTCACTGGAAAGGCGAAGAGTTAGGGGTGACATGATAGAGGTTTACAAGTGGATGAATGGACATAACCGGGGGGATATTAATAGGGTATTAAAAGTATCAACACAGGACAGAACACGAAACAATGGATATAAATTGGATAAGTTTAGATTTAGGAAAGACTTGGGTAAATACTGGTTCAGTAACAGGGTTGTTGATTTGTGGAACCAATTGCCGCGTAACATTGTGGAGGTGGGGTCCCTCGATTGTTTCAAGCACGGGTTGGACAAGTATATGAGTGGGATTGGGTGGTTATAGAATAGGAGCTGCCTCGTATGGGCCAATAGGCCTTCTGCAGTTACCTTTGTTCTTATGTTCTTATGTTCTTAAAAATCGTGCGAATTTCGCTGCTAGCGACCAAAAATTGCGCGATTTTCGCCGCTAGCGGCCAGAAACTGTGCGATTTTTGCAGCTGGCGGGCAAAAATAGCGCGATTTTCGCCGCTACCCTCCAAAAACCGTGCGATTTTGGCCGCTAGCGGCCAAAAACCATGCGATTTTCGCAGCTGGCGGGCAGAAATCGCGATTTTCGCCGCTACCGGCCAAAAATAGCGCGATTTTTACCGCTAGCGGCCAAAAATCGGGCGCTAACGGACAAAAACCGCACTATTTTCGACGCTAGCGGCCAGAAACCATGCGATTTTTGCAACTAACGGGCAAAAATCGCGCGAATTTCGCCGCTACCTGTCAAAAATCGACCGAATTTCGCCGCTAGCGGCCAAAAAATAGGCTATTTTTGCCGCTAGAGGCCAAAAATGGGGCGATTTTCGCCGCTAGCGGCCAAAAATCGTGCAAATTTCGCCGCTAGCGGCCAAAAATCGTTCGAATTTCGCCGCTAGCGGCCAAAAATCGCGCGATTTTCGCCGCTAGCGATCAGAAACTATGTGATTTTTGCAGCTGGCGGGCAAAAATCGAGCGAATTTCGCTGCTACCTGCCGAAAACCGCGCGATTTTCGCCGCTAGCGTCCAAAAACCATGCAAATTTCGCCGCTAGCGGCAAAAAATCGTGCGAATTTCGCCGCTAGCGGCCAAAAATCGCGCGATTTTAACCGCTAGCGGCCAGAAACTATGCGATTTTTGCAGCTGGCGGGCAAAAATAGCGCGATTTTCGCCGATACCGGCCAAAAAACCGCGCGATTTTCGCCGCTAGCGGGCAAAAACCATGCGATTTTCGCAGCTGGCGGGCAAAAATCGCGATTTTCGCCGCTACCGGCCAAAAATAGCGCGATTTTCGCCGCTAGCTGCCAAAAACCGTACGATTTTCGCCGCTAGAGGCCCAAAATCGGGCGATTTTTGCCGGTAACGGCCGAAAACCGCGCTATTTTCGACGCTAGCGGCCAGAAACCATGCGATTTTAGCAGCTGGCGGGCAAAAATCGCGCGAATTTCGCCGCTACCTGCCAAAAATCGACCAATTTTGGCCGCTAGCGGCCAAAAAAGGGGTTATTTTCGCCGCTAGCGGCCAAAAAAGGGCGATTTTCGCCGCTAGCGGCCAAAAATCGTGCAAATTTCGCCGCTAGCGGCCAAAAATCGTGCGAATTTCGCTGCTAGCGACCAAAAATTGCGCGATTTTCGCCGCTAGCGGCCAGAAACTGTGCGATTTTTGCAGCTGGCGGGCAAAAATAGCGCGATTTTCACCACTACCGGCCAAAAACCGTGCGATTTTGGCCGCTAGCGGCCAAAAACCATGCGATTTTCGCAGCTGGCGGGCAGAAATCGCGATTTTCGCCGCTACCGGCCAAAAATAGCGCGATTTTTACCGCTAGCGGCCAAAAATCGGGCGCTAACGGACAAAAACCGCACTACTTTCGACGCTAGCGGCCAGAAACCATGCGATTTTTGCAACTAACGGGCAAAAATCGCGCGAATTTCGCCGCTACCTGCCAAAAATCGACCGAATTTCGCCGCTAGCGGCCAAAAAATAGGCTATTTTTGCCGCTAGAGGCCAAAAATGGGGCGATTTTCGCCGCTAGCGGCCAAAAATCGTGCAAATTTCGCCGCTAGCGGCCAAAAATCGTTCGAATTTCGCCGCTAGCGGCCAAAAATCGCGCGATTTTCGCCGCTAGCGATCAGAAACTATGTGATTTTTGCAGCTGGCGGGCAAAAATCGAGCGAATTTCGCTGCTACCTGCCAAAAATCGACCAATTTTGGCCGCTAGCGGCCAAAAAAGGGGTTATTTTCGCCGCTAGCGGCCAAAAAAGGGCGATTTTCGCCGCTAGCGGCCAAAAATCGTGCAAATTTCGCCGCTAGCGGCCAAAAATCGTCCGAATTTCGCTGCTAGCGACCAAAAATTGCGCGATTTTCGCCGCTAGCGGCCAGAAACTGTGCGATTTTTGCAGCTGGCGGGCAAAAATAGCGCGATTTTCGCCGCTACCCTCCAAAAACCGTGCGATTTTGGCCGCTAGCGGCCAAAAACCATGCGATTTTCGCAGCTGGCGGGCAGAAATCGCGATTTTCGCCGCTACCGGCCAAAAATAGCGCGATTTTTACCGCTAGCGGCCAAAAATCGGGCGCTAACGGACAAAAACCGCACTATTTTCGACGCTAGCGGCCAGAAACCATGCGATTTTTGCAACTAACGGGCAAAAATCGCGCGAATTACATAAGAACATAAGAACATAAGAACAAAGGTAACTGCAGAAGGCCTATTGGCCCATACGAGGCAGCTCCTATTCTATAACCACCCAATCCCACTCATATACTTGTCCAACCCGTGCTTGAAACAATCGAGGGACCCCACCTCCACAATGTTACGCGGCAATTGGTTCCACAAATCAACAACCCTGTTACTGAACCAGTATTTACCCAAGTCTTTCCTAAATCTAAACTTATCCAATTTATATCCATTGTTTCGTGTTCTGTCCTGTGTTGATACTTTTAATACCCTATTAATATCCCCCCGGTTATGTCCATTCATCCACTTGTAAACCTCTATCATGTCACCCCTAACTCTTCGCCTTTCCAGTGAATGCAACTTAAGCTTTGTTAATCTTTCTTCATATGAAAGATTTCTAATTTGGGGAATTAACTTAGTCATCCTACGCTGGACACGTTCAAGTGAATTTATATCCATTCTATAATATGGCGACCAAAACTGAACTGCATAATCTAAATGGGGCCTAACTAGAGCAAGATATAGCTTGAGAACCACACCAGGTGTCTTGTTACTAACGCTGCGATTAATAAATCCAAGTGTCCGATTTGCCTTATTACGAACATTTATGCATTGATCCTTTTGTTTTAAATTCTTACTAATCATAACTCCCAGATCCCTTTCGCAATCCGACTTCGCAATCACAACACCATCTAGCTCGTATCTTGTAACTCTATCATCATTACCTAACATAAGAACATAAGAACATAAGAACATAAGAACAAAGGTAACTGCAGAAGGCCTATTGGCCCATACGAGGCAGCTCCTATTCTATAACCACCCAATCCCACTCATATACTTGTCCAACCCGTGCTTGAAACAATCGAGGGACCCCACCTCCACAATGTTACGCGGCAATTGGTTCCACAAATCAACAACCCTGTTACTGAACCAGTATTTACCCAAGTCTTTCCTAAATCTAAACTTATCCAATTTATATCCATTGTTTCGTGTTCTGTCCTGTGTTGATACTTTTAATACCCTATTAATATCCCCCCGGTTATGTCCATTCATCCACTTGTAAACCTCTATCATGTCACCCCTAACTCTTCGCCTTTCCAGTGAATGCAACTTAAGCTTTGTTAATCTTTCTTCATATGAAAGATTTCTAATTTGGGGAATTAACTTAGTCATCCTACGCTGGACACGTTCAAGTGAATTTATATCCATTCTATAATATGGCGACCAAAACTGAACTGCATAATCTAAATGGGGCCTGACTAGAGCAAGATATAGCTTGAGAACCACACCAGGTGTCTTGTTACTAACGCTGCGATTAATAAATCCAAGTGTCCGATTTGCCTTATTACGAACATTTATGCATTGATCCTTTTGTTTTAAATTCTTACTAATCATAACTCCCAGATCCCTTTCGCAATCCGACTTCGCAATCACAACACCATCTAGCTCGTATCTTGTAACTCTATCATCATTACCTAACCTCAGAACTTTACATTTATCAGCATTAAACTGCATCTGCCAATCCTTTGACCATTTCAAAACCCTATCTAGATCAACTTGAAGTGATAGTGAGTCCTCCTCCGAATTAATTTCCCTACCGATTTTCGTATCATCGGCAAATTTGCAAATGTTGCTACTCAAACCTGAATCTAAATCATTTATATATATTATAAACAACAGAGGTCCCAGGACAGAGCCTTGAGGCACTCCACTTACAACATTTTCCCACTCTGACTTGATTCCATTTATACTAACTCTCTGTTTCCTTTGGTATAGCCATGCCCTAATCCAGCTTAATATAGCACCCCCAATACCATGAGACTCTATTTTTTTAATCAGTCTTTCATGTGGCACTGTATCAAAAGCTTTGCTAAAGTCAAGGTATACAACATCGCAATCCTTACCACTATCAACTGCCTCAACAATGCTAGAATAAAAAGATAACAAATTTGTTAAACATGAACGGCCATTTATAAAACCATGTTGCGACTCAATTATTAATTTATGTTTTTCAAGATGAAGACGAATTTTATTTGCTATTATAGATTCGAGTAACTTTCCCACAATAGACGTTAGGCTAATTGGTCGATAGTTAGACGCAAGTGATCTATCTCCTTTCTTAAAAACTGGTATCACATTAGCAACTTTCCAAAACTCTGGCACTCTGCCTGACTCTATTGATTTATTAAATATGGTTGACAGTGGGTCACAAAGCTCCTCTTTGCATTCTTTAAGCACCCTAGCAAACACTTCATCCGGCCCTGGGGATTTGTTTGGTTTGAGTTTTACTATTTGTTTAAGAACATCCTCCCTGGTAACTGCTAAACTCGTCAACCTGTCCTCGTCCCCACCCACATAGACTTGTTCGGCTGAAGGCATATTGTTAAGTTCCTCTTTAGTAAATACAGATACAAAATATTTATTAAAAATACTACTCATCTCTTCATCACTATCTGTTATTTGACCTGTCTCAGTTTTTAATGGACCTATCCTTTCCCTAGTCTTAGTACGATATAACTGAAAAAACCCTTTAGGATTTGTCTTTGCTTGCCCTGCTATGCGAACTTCATAGTTTCTTTTTGCTTTCCTTATCTCTTTTTTAACATTTCTAACCAGTTGTACGAATTCCTGTTCTAAAGTGACCTCCCCATTTTTAATCCTTTTGTACCAAGCTCTCTTTTTACCTATAAGGTTCTTCAAATTCTTTGTTATCCACTTTGGGTCATTAGTATACGATCTATTCAATTTGTATGGTATACTACGTTCCTGTGCTTTGTTTAGAATATTCTTAAATAAGTTATATATTGAATCCACATCGAAATCCCCATTTAAGTCACCTATCGCTGGGTTCATGTCTCGCTCCAAGACCAGCCCACACCCCATACCCAAGCCATTCCAATCAATTTGACCCAAAAAATTTCTTAGGCTATTAAAATCAGCTTTTCGAAAATCTGGCACTTTAACAGAATTTTCTCCTACTGGTCTATTCCATTCTATGCTAAATCTGATTTCTTTGTGATCACTGCTCCCTAGCTCACTCCCTATTTCGATGTCATTAATTAGCGTTTCCCTGTTAGTTAACACTAAATCTAAAATATTATTTTCCCGTGTTGGTTCCTTAATGTGTTGCGTAAGAAAGCAATCGTCAATTAATTCTAGAAAATCTTCTGCTTCACTATTCCCTGTTTTGTTCAACCAGTTTATTCCGCTAAAATTAAAGTCACCCATGACATAAATACTGTTAGATCTAGATGCTCTAGATATTTCATCCCATAGATGCTTTGCTTCCATTCTGTCTAAATTTGGTGGCCTATATATTACTCCTATTATAATATTATTAGCTTTTTCGTTTAATTCAATCCAAATAGTTTCTGTGTGTGGCTCTGTTTTGATTCCCTCTTTGAGACTACATTTCAAATTGTCCCTAACATATATGGCTACTCCACCTCCTCGTCTAATATATCTATCTGTGTGAAATAGTTTAAATCCATATATTTGATATTCAGCTAATAGTTCTCTATTTTCTACATTCATCCACGTTTCGGTAAGTGCAATAATATCTATTTTTTCTGTGCAGACAAGAGCATTTAATTCGTTAATTTTATTTCTTAGACTTCTACTGTTAGTGTAATATACCCTAAGTGAATTGTTATTTTGCGGACCTTCTCTTTCCCTGATCGTTTTGCCAATTCCTTTCTCCCACAAACACATACTTTTATTACCTCCTTCCTCCAAATCAATTCCCATACCTCTAACTACTAACAGTTTAAACCCAAACAAACACCTCTAACCACTTCTTCTAGCGAGTTCGCAACAGCAACAACCCCAGCTCTCGATAGATGCACCCCATCACGAGCATACATTTCATTTCTTCCATAGAAGTGTTCCCAGTTGTCTATGAAAGATATTGCATTTGATTTGCAATATCTTTCCAGCCGGCAATTGACACCAAGTGCCCTCGATATCCATTCATTTCCCACTCCCTTTCTTGGAAGAATGCCACATATGATCGGGATTCCTCCCTTGCTCCTAACTAACTCTATGGCTGTTTTATACCTCTGAATCAGTTCCTCACTCCTGACTCGACCAACATCATTTCCTCCCACGCTAATGCAAATAATGGGATTGTTCCCATTACCAGCCATAATATCATTCATGTTGTTTATAATATCACCAATGCCAGCTCCGGGATAGCAAACCCTTAACCTGTTCCCCCTATCTCTAGCACAAAACGTTCTATCCAAATACCTTATCTGGGAATCTCCCACAACTAATGTTTGCTTAGGTACTTCCTTTACTTTCTGAGGGGCCTGCGCTTCCTTTCTCTTCGTTGCTTTCCCTTTTGCGCGATCCACAGTCTCTCCACAGCACTCGTCCTCCAAAACGTCAAATGAATTTGAAGTTGCTATGGCGTTTGAAGGCGGCTTTATCAAAGTCTTCTTAAGGCCCCTGTCTTTCGCAACTCTCCAAGACGGGGTCCCTTTACTGCTGGTCTCCTCCTTCGTTACTTCTCGTAGTTTTACCTCCTCTCGTTACTTCTTCGTTAGTCTTCTCGTAGTAACCTCAGAACTTTACATTTATCAGCATTAAACTGCATCTGCCAATCCTTTGACCATTTCAAAACCCTATCTAGATCAACTTGAAGTGATAGTGAGTCCTCCTCCGAATTAATTTCCCTACCGATTTTCGTATCATCGGCAAATTTGCAAATGTTGCTACTCAAACCTGAATCTAAATCATTTATATATATTATAAACAACAGAGGTCCCAGGACAGAGCCTTGAGGCACTCCACTTACAACATTTTCCCACTCTGACTTGATTCCATTTATACTAACTCTCTGTTTCCTTTGGTATAGCCATGCCCTAATCCAGCTTAATATAGCACCCCCAATACCATGAGACTCTATTTTTTTAATCAGTCTTTCATGTGGCACTGTATCAAAAGCTTTGCTAAAGTCAAGGTATACAACATCGCAATCCTTACCACTATCAACTGCCTCAACAATGCTAGAATAAAAAGATAACAAATTTGTTAAACATGAACGGCCATTTATAAAACCATGTTGCGACTCAATTATTAATTTATGTTTTTCAAGATGAAGACGAATTTTATTTGCTATTATAGATTCGAGTAACTTTCCCACAATAGACGTTAGGCTAATTGGTCGATAGTTAGACGCAAGTGATCTATCTCCTTTCTTAAAAACTGGTATCACATTAGCAACTTTCCAAAACTCTGGCACTCTGCCTGACTCTATTGATTTATTAAATATGGTTGACAGTGGGTCACAAAGCTCCTCTTTGCATTCTTTAAGCACCCTAGCAAACACTTCATCCGGCCCTGGGGATTTGTTTGGTTTGAGTTTTACTATTTGTTTAAGAACATCCTCCCTGGTAACTGCTAAACTCGTCAACCTGTCCTCGTCCCCACCCACATAGACTTGTTCGGCTGAAGGCATATTGTTAAGTTCCTCTTTAGTAAATACAGATACAAAATATTTATTAAAAATACTACTCATCTCTTCATCACTATCTGTTATTTGACCTGTCTCAGTTTTTAATGGACCTATCCTTTCCCTAGTCTTAGTACGATATAACTGAAAAAACCCTTTAGGATTTGTCTTTGCTTGCCCTGCTATGCGAACTTCATAGTTTCTTTTTGCTTTCCTTATCTCTTTTTTAACATTTCTAACCAGTTGTACGAATTCCTGTTCTAAAGTGACCTCCCCATTTTTAATCCTTTTGTACCAAGCTCTCTTTTTACCTATAAGGTTCTTCAAATTCTTTGTTATCCACTTTGGGTCATTAGTATACGATCTATTCAATTTGTATGGTATACTACGTTCCTGTGCTTTGTTTAGAATATTCTTAAATAAGTTATATATTGAATCCACATCGAAATCCCCATTTAAGTCACCTATCGCTGGGTTCATGTCTCGCTCCAAGACCGGCCCACACCCCATACCCAAGCCTTTCCAATCAATTTGACCCAAAAAATTTCTTAGGCTATTAAAATCAGCTTTTCGAAAATCTGGCACTTTAACAGAATTTTCTCCTACTGGTCTATTCCATTCTATGCTAAATCTGATTTCTTTGTGATCACTGCTCCCTAGCTCACTCCCTATTTCGATGTCATTAATTTGCGTTTCCCTGTTAGTTAACACTAAATCTAAAATATTATTTTCCCGTGTTGGTTCCTTAATGTGTTGCGTAAGAAAGCAATCGTCAATTAATTCTAGAAAATCTTCTGCTTCACTATTCCCTGTTTTGTTCAACCAGTTTATTCCGCTAAAATTAAAGTCACCCATGACATAAATACTGTTAGATCTAGATGCTCTAGATATTTCATCCCATAGATGCTTTGCTTCCATTCTGTCTAAATTTGGTGGCCTATATATTACTCCTATTATAATATTATTAGCTTTTTCGTTTAATTCAATCCAAATAGTTTCTGTGTGTGGCTCTGTTTTGATTCCCTCTTTGAGACTACATTTCAAATTATCCCTAACATATATGGCTACTCCACCTCCTCGTCTAATATATCTATCTGTGTGAAATAGTTTAAATCCATATATTTGATATTCAGATATTCAGTAATTTCGCCGCTACCTGCCAAAAATCGACCGAATTTCGCCGCTAGCGGCCAAAAAATAGGCTATTTTTGCCGCTAGAGGCCAAAAATGGGGCGATTTTCGCCGCTAGCGGCCAAAAATCGTGCAAATTTCGCCGCTAGCGGCCAAAAATCGTTCGAATTTCGCCGCTAGCGGCCAAAAATCGCGCGATTTTCGCCGCTAGCGATCAGAAACTATGTGATTTTTGCAGCTGGCGGGCAAAAATCGAGCGAATTTCGCTGCTACCTGCCGAAAACCGCGCGATTTTCGCCGCTAGCGTCCAAAAACCATGCAAATTTCGCCGCTAGCGGCAAAAAATCGTGCGAATTTCGCCGCTAGCGGCCAAAAATCGCGCGATTTTAACCGCTAGCGGCCAGAAACTATGCGATTTTTGCAGCTGGCGGGCAAAAATAGCGCGATTTTCGCCGATACCGGCCAAAAACCGCGCGATTTTCGCCGCTAGCGGGCAAAAACCATGCGATTTTCGCAGCTGGCGGGCAAAAATCGCGATTTTCGCCGCTACCGGCCAAAAATAGCGCGATTTTCGCCGCTAGCTGCCAAAAACCGTACGATTTTCGCCGCTAGAGGCCCAAAATCGGGCGATTTTTGCCGGTAACGGCCGAAAACCGCGCTATTTTCGACGCTAGCGGCCAGAAACCATGCGATTTTAGCAGCTGGCGGGCAAAAATCGCGCGAATTTCGCCGCTACCTGCCAAAAATCGACCAATTTTGGCCGCTAGCGGCCAAAAAAGGGGTTATTTTCGCCGCTAGCGGCCAAAAAAGGGCGATTTTCGCCGCTAGCGGCCAAAAATCGTGCAAATTTCGCCGCTAGCGGCCAAAAATCGTGCGAATTTCGCTGCTAGCGACCAAAAATTGCGCGATTTTCGCCGCTAGCGGCCAGAAACTGTGCGATTTTTGCAGCTGGCGGGCAAAAATAGCGCGATTTTCGCCGCTTCCGGCCAAAAACCGTGCGATTTTGGCCGCTAGCGGCCAAAAACCATGCGATTTTCGCAGCTGGCGGGCAGAAATCGCGATTTTCGCCGCTACCGGCCAAAAATAGCGCGATTTTTACCGCTAGCGGCCAAAAATCGGGCGCTAACGGACAAAAACCGCACTATTTTCGACGCTAGCGGCCAGAAACCATGCGATTTTTGCAACTAACGGGCAAAAATCGCGCGAATTTCGCCGCTACCTGCCAAAAATCGACCGAATTTCGCCGCTAGCAGCCAAAAAATAGGCTATTTTTGCCGCTAGAGGCCAAAAATGGGGCGATTTTCGCCGCTAGCGGCCAAAAATCGTGCAAATTTCGCCGCTAGCGGCCAAAAATCGTTCGAATTTCGCCGCTAGCGGCCAAAAATCGCGCGATTTTCGCCGCTAGCGATCAGAAACTATGTGATTTTTGCAGCTGGCGGGCAAAAATCGAGCGAATTTCGCTGCTACCTGCCAAAAATCGACCAATTTTGGCCGCTAGCGGCCAAAAAAGGGGTTATTTTCGCCGCTAGCGGCCAAAAAAGGGCGATTTTCGCCGCTAGCGGCCAAAAATCGTGCAAATTTCGCCGCTAGCGGCCAAAAATCGTGCGAATTTCGCTGCTAGCGACCAAAAATTGCGCGATTTTCGCCGCTAGCGGCCAGAAACTGTGCGATTTTTGCAGCTGGCGGGCAAAAATAGGGCGATTTTCGCCGCTACCCTCCAAAAACCGTGCGATTTTGGCCGCTAGCGGCCAAAAACCATGCGATTTTCGCAGCTGGCGGGCAGAAATCGCGATTTTCGCCGCTACCGGCCAAAAATAGCGCGATTTTTACCGCTAGCGGCCAAAAATCGGGCGCTAACGGACAAAAACCGCACTATTTTCGACGCTAGCGGCCAGAAACCATGCGATTTTTGCAACTAACGGGCAAAAATCGCGCGAATTTCGCCGCTACCTGCCAAAAATCGACCGAATTTCGCCGCTAGCGGCCAAAAAATAGGCTATTTTTGCCGCTAGAGGCCAAAATGGGGCGATTTTCGCCGCTAGCGGCCAAAAATCGTGCAAATTTCGCCGCTAGCGGCCAAAAATCGTGCGAATTTCGCTGCTAGCGACCAAAAATTGCGCGATTTTCGCCACTAGCGGCCCGAAACTGTGCGATTTTTGCAGCTGGCGGGCAAAAATAGCGCGATTTTCGCCGCTACCGGCCAAAAACCGTGCGATTTTGGCCGCTAGCGGCCAAAAACCATGCGATTTTCGCAGCTGGCGGGCAGAAATCGCGATTTTCGCCGCTACCGGCCAAAAATAGCGCGATTTTTACCGCTAGCGGCCAAAAATCGGGCGCTAACGGACAAAAACCGCACTATTTTCGACGCTAGCGGCCAGAAACCATGCGATTTTTGCAACTAACGGGCAAAAATCGCGCGAATTTCGCCGCTACCTGCCAAAAATCGACCGAATTTCGCCGCTAGCGGCCAAAAAATAGGCTATTTTTGCCGCTAGAGGCCAAAAATGGGGCGATTTTCGCCGCTAGCGGCCAAAAATCGTGCAAATTTCGCCGCTAGCGGCCAAAAATCGTTCGAATTTCGCCGCTAGCGGCCAAAAATCGGGCAAATTTCGCCGCTAGCGGCCAAAAATCGTGCGAATTTCGCTGCTAGCGACCAAAAATTGCGCGATTTTCGCCGCTAGCGGCCAGAAACTGTGCGATTTTTGCAGCTGGCGGGCAAAAATAGCGCGATTTTCGCCGCTACCGGCCAAAAACCGTGCGATTTTCGCAGCTGGCGGGCAGAAATCGCGATTTTCGCCGCTACCGGCCAAAAATAGCGCGATTTTTACCGCTAGCGGCCAAAAATCGGGCGCTAACGGACAAAAACCGCACTATTTTCGACGCTAGCGGCCAGAAACCATGCGATTTTTGCAACTAACGGGCAAAAATCGCGCGAATTTCGCCGCTACCTGCCAAAAATCGACCGAATTTCGCCGCTAGCGGCCAAAAAATAGGCTATTTTTGCCGCTAGAGGCCAAAAATGGGGCGATTTTCGCCGCTAGCGGCCAAAAATCGTGCAAATTTCGCCGCTAGCGGCCAAAAATCGTTCGAATTTCGCCGCTAGCGGCCAAAAATCGCGCGATTTTCGCCGCTAGCGGCCAAAAACCGCGCGATTTTCGCCGCTAGCGGCCAAAAACCATGCGATTTTCGCCGCTACCGGCCAAAAATAGCGCGATTTTCGCCGCTACCGGCCAAAAACCGTGCGATTTTCGCCGCTAGCGGCCAAAAGACGGGCGATTTTTGCCGCTAACGGCCGAAAACCGCGCTATTTTCGACGCTAGCGGCCAGAAACCATGCGATTTTTGCAGATGGCGGGCAAAAATCGCGCGAATTTCGCCGCTACCTGCCAAAAATCGACCAATTTTCGCCGCTAGAGGCCAAAAATGGGGCTATTTTCGCCGCTAGCGGCCAAAAATCGTGCAAATTTCGCCGCTAGCGGCCAAAAATCGTGCAAATTTTGCCTCTAGCGGCAAAAAATCGCGCGATTTTCGCCGCTAGCGGCCAGAAACTATGCGATTTTTGCAGCTGGCGGGCAAAAATAGCGCAATTTTCGCCGCTACCGGCCAAAAACCGCGCGATTTTCGCCGCTAGCGGCCAAAAACCGTGCGATTTTCGCCGCTAGCGGCCAAAAACCGTGCGATTTTCACAGCTGGCGGGCAAAAATCGCACGTTTTAAGCCGCTACCGGCCAAAAATCGTGCGATTTTCGCCGCTAGCAGCCAAAAATCGTGCAAATTTTGCCGCTAGCGGCCAAAAATCGTGCGAATTTCGCCGCAAGCGCCCAAAAATCGCGCGATTTTCGCCGCTAGCGGCCAGAAACTATGCGATTTTAACAGCTGGCGGGCCAAAATCGCGCGGTTTTAAGCCACTAGCGGCCAAAAATCGTGCAAATTTCACCGCTAGCGGCAAAAAATCTTGCGAATTTTCGCCGCTAGCGGCAAAAAATCGCGCGATTTTTGCCGCTAGCTGCCAGAAACTATGCGATTTTTGCAGCTGGCAGGCAAATAATAGCGCGATTTTCGCCGCTACCGGCCAAAAACCGCACGATTATCGCTGATACCGGCCAAAAATAGCGAGATTTTCGCCGCTAGCGGCCAAAAACCGTGCGATTTTCGCCTCTAGAGGCCAAAAATCGGGCGATTTTTGCCGGTAACGGCCGAAAACCGCGCTATTTTCGACGCTAGCGGCCAGAAACAATGCGATTTTTGCAGGTGGCGGGCAAAAATCGCGCGAATTTCGCCGCTACCTGCCAAAAATCGACCGATTTTCTCCGCTAGCGGCCAAAAAAGGGGCTATTTTCGCCGCTAGCGGCCAAAAATGGGGCGATTTTCGCCGCTAGCGGCCAAAAATCGTGCGAATTTCACCGCTAGCGGCCAAAAGTCGCGCGATTTTCGCCGCTAGCGGCCAGAAACTATGCGATTTTTGCAGCTGGCGGGCAAAAATCGCGCGATTTTCGCCGCTAGCGGCCAGAAACTATGCGATTTTTGCAACAAACGGGCAAAAATCGCGCGAATTTCGCCGCTACCTGCCAAAAATCGACCGAATTTCGCCGCTAGCGGCCAAAAAATAGGCTATTTTTGCCGCTAGAGGCCAAAAATGGGGCGATTTTCGCCGCTAGCGGCCAAAAATCGTGCGAATTTCGCCGCTAGCGGGCAAAAATCGCGCGATTTTCGCCGCTAGCGATCAGAAACTATGTGATTTTTGCAGCTGGCGGGCAAAAATCGAGCGAATTTCGCTGCTACCTGCCAAAAACCGCGCGATTTTCGCCGCTAGCTTCCAAAAACCATGCAAATTTCGCCGCTAGCGGTAAAAAATCGTGCGAATTTTGCCGCTAGCGGTCAAAAATCGCGCGATTTTTGCCGCTAGCGGCCAGAAACTATGCGATTTTTGCAGCTGGCGGGCAAAAATAGCGCGATTTTCGCAGCTAGCGGCCAAAAACCATGCGATTTTCGCCGCTGGCGGGCATAATACGCGATTTTCGCCGCTACCGGCCAAAAATAACGCAATTTTCGCCGCTAGCGGCCAAAAACCGTGCGATTTTCGCCTCTAGAGGCCAAGAATCGGGCGATTTTTGCCGGTAACGGCCGAAAACAGCGCTATTTTGGACGCTAGCAGCCAGAAACCATGCGATTTTTGCAGCTGGCGGGCAAAAATCGCGCGAATTTCGCCGCTACCTGCCAAAAATCGACCGATTTTCGCCGCTAGCGGCCAAAAAGGGGCTATTTTCGCCGCTAGCGGCCAAAAATGGGGCGATTTTCGCCGCTAGCGGCCAGAAACTATGCGATTTTTGCAGCTGGCGGGCAAAAATAGCGCGATTTTCGCCATTACCGGCCAAAAACCGCGCGATTTTCGCCGCTAGCGGCCAAAACCATGCGATTTTCGCCGCTACCGGCCAAAAATAGCGCGATTTTCGCCGCTACCGGCCAAAAACCGTGCGATTTTCGCCGCTAGCGGCCAAAAGACGGGCGATTTTTGCCGCTAACGGCCGAAAACCGCGCTATTTTCGACGCTAGCGGCCAGAAACCATGCGATTTTTGCAGATGGCGGGCAAAAATCGCGCGAATTTCGCCGCTACCTGCCAAAAATCGACCAATTTTCGCCGCTAGCGGCCAAAAAAAGGGGCTATTTTCGCCGCGAGCGGTCAAAAATGGGGCTATTTTCGCCGCTAGCGGCCAAAAATCGTGCAAATTTCGCCGCTAGCGGCCAAAAATCGTGCAAATTTTGCCTCTAGCGGCAAAAAATCGCGCGATTTTCGCCGCTAGCGGCCAGAAACTATGCGATTTTTGCAGCTGGCGGGCAAAAATAGCGCAATTTTCGCCGCTACCGGCCAAAAACCGCGCGATTTTCGCCGCTAGCGGCCAAAAACCGTGCGATTTTCGCCGCTAGCGGCCAAAAACCGTGCGATTTTCACAGCTGGCGGGCAAAAATCGCACGTTTTAAGCCGCTACCGGCCAAAAATCGTGCGATTTTCGCCGCTAGCGGCCAAAAATCGTGCAAATTTTGCCGCTAGCGGCCAAAAATCGTGCGAATTTCGCCGCAAGCGCCCAAAAATCGCGCGATTTTCGCCGCTAGCGGCCAGAAACTATGCGATTTTAACAGCTGGCGGGCCAAAATCGCGCGGTTTTAAGCCACTAGCGGCCAAAAATCGTGCAAATTTCGCCGCTAGCGGCAAAAAATCGTGCGAATTTTCGCCGCTAGCGGCAAAAAATCGCGCGATTTTTGCCGCTAGCTGCCAGAAACTATGCGATTTTTGCAGCTGGCAGGCAAATAATAGTGCGATTTTCGCCGCTACCGGCCAAAAACCGCACGATTATCGCTGATACCGGCCAAAAATAGCGAGATTTTCGCCGCTAGCGGCCAAAAACCGTGCGATTTTCGCCTCTAGAGGCCAAAAATCGGGCGATTTTTGCCGGTAACGGCCGAAAACCGCGCTATTTTCGACGCTAGCGGCCAGAAACAATGCGATTTTTGCAGGTGGCGGGCAAAAATCGCGCGAATTTCGCCGCTACCTGCCAAAAATCGACCGATTTTCTCCGCTAGCGGCCAAAAAAGGGGCTATTTTCGCCGCTAGCGGCCAAAAATGGGGCGATTTTCGCCGCTAGCGGCCAAAAATCGTGCGAATTTCACCGCTAGCGGCCAAAAGTCGCGCGATTTTCGCCGCTAGCGGCCAGAAACTATGCGATTTTTGCAGCTGGCGGGCAAAAATCGCGCGATTTTCGCCGCTAGCGGCCAGAAACTATGCGATTTTTGCAACAAACGGGCAAAAATCGCGCGAATTTCGCCGCTACCTGCCAAAAATCGACCGAATTTCGCCGCTAGCGGCCAAAAAATAGGCTATTTTTGCCGCTAGAGGCCAAAAATGGGGCGATTTTCGCCGCTAGCGGCCAAAAATCGTGCGAATTTCGCCGCTAGCGGGCAAAAATCGCGCGATTTTCGCCGCTAGCGATCAGAAACTATGTGATTTTTGCAGCTGGCGGGCAAAAATCGAGCGAATTTCGCTGCTACCTGCCAAAAACCGCGCGATTTTCGCCGCTAGCTTCCAAAAACCATGCAAATTTCGCCGCTAGCGGTAAAAAATCGTGCGAATTTTGCCGCTAGCGGTCAAAAATCGCGCGATTTTTGCCGCTAGCTGCCAGAAACTATGCGATTTTTGCAGCTGGCGGGCAAAAATAGCGCGATTTTCGCAGCTAGCGGCCAAAAACCATGCGATTTTCGCCGCTGGCGGGCATAATACGCGATTTTCGCAGCTACCGGCCAAAAATAACGCGATTTTCGCCGCTAGCGGCCAAAAACCGTGCGATTTTCGCCTCTAGAGGCCAAGAATCGGGCGATTTTTGCCTGTAACGGCCGAAAACAGCGCTATTTTGGACGCTAGCAGCCAGAAACCATGCGATTTTTGCAGCTGGCGGGCAAAAATCGCGCGAATTTCGCCGCTACCTGCCAAAAATCGACCGATTTTCGCCGCTAGCGGCCAAAAAGGGGCTATTTTCGCCGCTAGCGGCCAAAAATGGGGCGATTTTCGCCGCTAGCGGCCAGAAACTATGCGATTTTTGCAGCTGGCGGGCAAAAATAGCGCGATTTTCGCCATTACCGGCCAAAAACCGCGCGATTTTCGCCGCTAGCGGCCAAAAACCATGCGATTTTCGCCGCTACCGGCCAAAAATAGCGCGATTTTCGCCGCTACCGGCCAAAAACCGTGCGATTTTCGCCGCTAGCGGCCAAAAGACGGGCGATTTTTGCCGCTAACGGCCGAAAACCGCGCTATTTTCGACGCTAGCGGCCAGAAACCATGCGATTTTTGCAGATGGCGGGCAAAAATCGCGCGAATTTCGCCGCTACCTGCCAAAAATCGACCAATTTTCGCCGCTAGCGGCCAAAAAAAGGGGCTATTTTCGCCGCGAGCGGTCAAAAATGGGGCTATTTTCGCCGCTAGCGGCCAAAAATCGTGCAAATTTCGCCGCTAGCGGCCAAAAATCGTGCAAATTTTGCCTCTAGCGGCAAAAAATCGCGAGATTTTCGCCGCTAGCGGCCAAAAACCGTGCGATTTTCGCCTCTAGAGGCCAAAAATCGGGCGATTTTTGCCGGTAACGGCCGAAAACCGCGCTATTTTCGACGCTAGCGGCCAGAAACAATGCGATTTTTGCAGGTGGCGGGCAAAAATCGCGCGAATTTCGCCGCTACCTGCCAAAAATCGACCGATTTTCTCCGCTAGCGGCCAAAAAAGGGGCTATTTTCGCCGCTAGCGGCCAAAAATGGGGCGATTTTCGCTGCTAGCGGCCAAAAATCGTGCGAATTTCACCGCTAGCGGCCAAAAGTCGCGCGATTTTCGCCGCTAGCGGCCAGAAACTATGCGATTTTTGCAGCTGGCGGGCAAAAATCGCGCGATTTTCGCCGCTACCGGCCAAAAATAGCGCGATTTTCGCCGCTACTATCCAAAAACCGCGCGACTTTCGCCGCTACCAGCCAAAAACCATGCGATTTTCGCAGCTGGCGTGCAAAAATCGCGATTTTCGCCGCTACCGGCCAAAAATAGCGCGATTTTCGCCGCTACCGGCCAAAAACCAAGCGATTTTCGCTGCTACTGGCCAAAAACCAAGCGATTTTCGCAGCTGGCGGGGAAAAATCGCGATTTTCGCCGCTACCGGCCAAAAATAGCGCGATTATCGCGCTACCGGCCAAAAACAGCTCAATTTTCGCCACTACCGGCCAAAAAACCATGCGATTTTCGCAGCTGGCGGGAAAAAATCGCGATTTTCGCCGCTACCGGCCAAAAATAGCGCGATTTTCGCCGCTACCGGCCAAAAACCGCTCGATTTTCGCCGCTACTGGCCAAAAACCAAGCGATTTTCGCAGCTGGCGGGGAAAAATCGCGATTTTCGCCGCTACCGGACAAAAATAGCGCGATTTTCGCCGCTACCGGCCAAAAACCGCGCGATTTTCGCCGCTATCGACCAAAAACCATGCGATTTTCGCAGCTGGCGGGCAAAAATCGCGATTTTCGCCGCTACCGGCCAAAAATAGCGCGATTTTTGCAGCTAGCGGCCAAAAATCGGGCTATTTTTGCCGCGAACGGGCGAAAACCGCGCTATTTTGCGCAAAAACCATGCGATTTTCGCAGCTGGCGGGCAAAAACCGCGATTTTCGCCGCTACCGGCCAAAAATAGCGCGATTTTCGCCGCGACTATCCAAAAACCGCTCGATTTTCGCCACTACCGGCCAAAAACCATGCGATTTTCGCCGCAGGCGGGCAAAAATCGCGATTTTCGCCGCTACCAGCCAAAAATAGCGCGATTTTCGCCGCTACCGGCCAAAAACCGCGCGATTTTCGCCGCTACCAGCCAAAAACCATGCGATTTTCGCAGCTGGCGGGCAAAAATCGCGATTTTCGCCGCTACCGGCCAAAAACAGCTCGATTTTCGCCGCTACCGGCCAAAAACCATGCGATTTTCGCAGCTGGCGGGAAAAAATCGCGATTTTCGCCGCTACCGGCCAAAAATAGCGCGATTTTCGCCGCTACCGGCCAAAAACCAAGCGAATTTCGCTGCTACTGGCCAAAAACTATGCGATTTTCGCAGCTGGCGGGCAAAAATCGCGATTTTCGCCGCTACCGGCCAAAAATAGCGCGATTTTCGCCGCTACTATCCAAAAACCGCGCTATTTTCGCCGCTACCAGCCAAAAACCATGCGATTTTCGCAGCTGGCTGGCTAAAATCGCGATTTTCGCCGCTACCGGCCAAAAATTGCGCGATTTTCACCGCTACCGGCCAAAAACCGCGCGATTTTCGCCGCTACCGGCCAAAAACTATGCGATGTTCGCAGCTGACGGGCAAAAATCGCGATTTTTGCCGCTAGCGGCCAAAAATCGGGCTATTTTTGCCGCTAACGGCCGAAAACCGCGCTATTTTGCGCAAAAACCATGCGATTTTCGCAGCTGGCGGACAAAAATCGCGATTTTCGCCGCTACCGGCCAAAAACAGCTCGATTTTCGCCGCTACCGGCCAAAAACAGCTCGATTTTCGCCGCTACCGGCCAAAAACCATGCGATTTTCGCAGCTGGCGGGAAAAAATCGCGATTTTCGCCGCTACCAGCCAAAAATAGCGCGATTTTCACCGCTACCGGCCAAAACCCGCGCGATTTTCGCCGCTACTGGCCAAAAACCAAGCGATTTTCGCAGCTGGCGGGGAAAAATCGCGATTTTCGCCGCTACCGGCCAAAAATAGCGCGATTTTCGCCGCTACTGGCCAAAAACCGCGCGATTTTCGCCGCTACCGACCAAAAACAATGCGATTTTCGCAGCTGGCGGGCAAAAATCGCGATTTTCGCCGCTACCGGCCAAAAATAGCGCGATTTTCGCCGCTACTATCCAAAAACCGCGCGATTTTCGCCGCTACCAGCCAAAAACCATGCGATTTTCGCAGCTGGCTGGCTAAAATCGCGATTTTCGCCGCTACCGGCCAAAAATAGCGCGATTTTCGCCGCTACCGGCCAAAAACCGCGCGATTTTCGCCGCTACCGGCCAAAAACTATGCGATGTTCGCAGCTGACGGGCAAAAATCGCGATTTTTGCCGCTAGCGGCCAAAAATCGGGCTATTTTTGCCGCTAACGGCCGAAAACCGCGCTATTTTGCGCAAAAACCATGCGATTTTCGCAGCTGGCGGACAAAAATCGCGATTTTCGCCGCTACCGGCCAAAAACAGCTCGATTTTCGCCGCTACCGGCCAAAAACAGCTCGATTTTCGCCGCTACCGGCCAAAAACCATGCGATTTTCGCAGCTGGCGGGAAAAAAATCACGATTTTCGCCGCTACCAGCCAAAAATAGCGCGATTTTCACCGGTACCGGCCAAAACCCGCGCGATTTTCGCCGCTACTGGCCAAAAACCAAGCGATTTTCGCAGCTGGCGGGGAAAAATCGCGATTTTCGCCGCTACCGGCCAAAAATAGCGCGATTTTCGCCGCTACTGGCCAAAAACCGCGCGATTTTCGCCGCTACCGACCAAAAACAATGCGATTTTCGCAGCTGGCGGGCAAAAATCGCGATTTTCGCCGCTACCGGCCAAAAATAGCGCGATTTTCGCCGCTACTGGCCAAAAACCGCTCGATTTTCGCCGCTACCGGCCAAAAACCATGCGATTTTCGCAGCTGGCGGACAAAAATCGCGATTTTCGCCGCTACCGGCCAAAAATAGCGCGATTTTCGCCGCTACCGGCCAAAAACAGCTCGATTTTCGCCGCTACCGGCCAAAAACCATGCGATTTTCGCAGTTGGCGGGAAAAAATCGCGATTTTCGCCGCTACCGGCCAAAAATAGCGCGATTTTCGCCGCTACCGGCCAAAAAACGCGCGATTGTCGCCGCTACTGGCCAAAAACCAAGCGATTTTCGCAGCTGGCGGGTAAAAATCGCGATTTTCGCCCCTACCGGCCAAAAATAGCGCGATTTTCGCCGCGACTATCCAAAAACCGCTCGATTTTCGCCACTACCGGCCAAAAACCATGCGATTTTCGCCGCAGGCGGGCAAAAATCGCGATTTTCGCCGCTACCAGCCAAAAATAGCGCGATTTTCGCCGCTACCGGCCAAAAACCGCGCGATTTTCGCCGCTACCAGCCAAAAACCATGCGATTTTCGCAGCTGGCGGGCAAAAATCGCGATTTTCGCCGCTACCGGCCAAAAACAGCTCGATTTTCGCCGCTACCGGCCAAAAACCATGCGATTTTCGCAGCTGGCGGGAAAAAATCGCGATTTTCGCCGCTACCGGCCAAAAATAGCGCGATTTTCGCCGCTACCGGCCAAAAACCAAGCGAATTTCGCTGCTACTGGCCAAAAACTATGCGATTTTCGCAGCTGGCGGGCAAAAATCGCGATTTTCGCCGCTACCGGCCAAAAATAGCGCGATTTTCGCCGCTACTATCCAAAAACCGCGCGATTTTCGCCGCTACCAGCCAAAAACCATGCGATTTTCGCAGCTGGCTGGCTAAAATCGCGATTTTCGCCGCTACCGGCCAAAAATTGCGCGATTTTCGCCGCTACCGGCCAAAAACCGCGCGATTTTCGCCGCTACCGGCCAAAAACTATGCGATGTTCGCAGCTGACGGGCAAAAATCGCGATTTTTGCCGCTAGCGGCCAAAAATCGGGCTATTTTTGCCGCTAACGGCCGAAAACCGCGCTATTTTGCGCAAAAACCATGCGATTTTCGCAGCTGGCGGACAAAAATCGCGATTTTCGCCGCTACCGGCCAAAAACAGCTCGATTTTCGCCGCTACCGGCCAAAAACAGCTCGATTTTCGCCGCTACCGGCCAAAAACCATGCGATTTTCGCAGCTGGCGGGAAAAAATCGCGATTTTCGCCGCTACCGGCCAAAAATAGCGCGATTTTCGCCGCTACCGGCCAAAAACCAAGCGAATTTCGCTGCTACTGGCCAAAAACTATGCGATTTTCGCAGCTGGCGGGCAAAAATCGCGATTTTCGCCGCTACCGGCCAAAAATAGCGCGATTTTCGCCGCTACTATCCAAAAACCGCGCTATTTTCGCCGCTACCAGCCAAAAACCATGCGATTTTCGCAGCTGGCTGGCTAAAATCGCGATTTTCGCCGCTACCGGCCAAAAATTGCGCGATTTTCGCCGCTACCGGCCAAAAACCGCGCGATTTTCGCCGCTACCGGCCAAAAACTATGCGATGTTCGCAGCTGACGGGCAAAAATCGCGATTTTTGCCGCTAGCGGCCAAAAATCGGGCTATTTTTGCCGCTAACGGCCGAAAACCGCGCTATTTTGCGCAAAAACCATGCGATTTTCGCAGCTGGCGGACAAAAATCGCGATTTTCGCCGCTACCGGCCAAAAACAGCTCGATTTTCGCCGCTACCGGCCAAAAACAGCTCGATTTTCGCCGCTACCGGCCAAAAACCATGCGATTTTCGCAGCTGGCGGGAAAAAATCGCGATTTTCGCCGCTACCAGCCAAAAATAGCGCGATTTTCACCGCTACCGGCCAAAACCCGCGCGATTTTCGCCGCTACTGGCCAAAAACCAAGCGATTTTCGCAGCTGGCGGGGAAAAATCGCGATTTTCGCCGCTACCGGCCAAAAATAGCGCGATTTTCGCCGCTACTGGCCAAAAACCGCGCGATTTTCGCCGCTACCGACCAAAAACAATGCGATTTTCGCAGCTGGCGGGCAAAAATCGCGATTTTCGCCGCTACCGGCCAAAAATAGCGCGATTTTCGCCGCTACTATCCAAAAACCGCGCGATTTTCGCCGCTACCAGCCAAAAACCATGCGATTTTCGCAGCTGGCTGGCTAAAATCGCGATTTTCGCCGCTACCGGCCAAAAATAGCGCGATTTTCGCCGCTACCGGCCAAAAACCGCGCGATTTTCGCCGCTACCGGCCAAAAACTATGCGATGTTCGCAGCTGACGGGCAAAAATCGCGATTTTTGCCGCTAGCGGCCAAAAATCGGGCTATTTTTGCCGCTAACGGCCGAAAACCGCGCTATTTTGCGCAAAAACCATGCGATTTTCGCAGCTGGCGGACAAAAATCGCGATTTTCGCCGCTACCGGCCAAAAACAGCTCGATTTTCGCCGCTACCGGCCAAAAACAGCTCGATTTTCGCCGCTACCGGCCAAAAACCATGCGATTTTCGCAGCTGGCGGGAAAAAATCACGATTTTCGCCGCTACCAGCCAAAAATAGCGCGATTTTCACCGCTACCGGCCAAAACCCGCGCGATTTTCGCCGCTACTGGCCAAAAACCAAGCGATTTTCGCAGCTGGCGGGGAAAAATCGCGATTTTCGCCGCTACCGGCCAAAAATAGCGCGATTTTCGCCGCTACTGGCCAAAAACCGCGCGATTTTCGCCGCTACCGACCAAAAACAATGCGATTTTCGCAGCTGGCGGGCAAAAATCGCGATTTTCGCCGCTACCGGCCAAAAATAGCGCGATTTTCGCCGCTACTGGCCAAAAACCGCTCGATTTTCGCCGCTACCGGCCAAAAACCATGCGATTTTCGCAGCTGGCGGACAAAAATCGCGATTTTCGCCGCTACCGGCCAAAAATAGCGCGATTTTCGCCGCTACCGGCCAAAAACAGCTCGATTTTCGCCGCTACCGGCCAAAAACCATGCGATTTTCGCAGTTGGCGGGAAAAAATCGCGATTTTCGCCGCTACCGGCCAAAAATAGCGCGATTTTCGCCGCTACCGGCCAAAAAACGCGCGATTGTCGCCGCTACTGGCCAAAAACCAAGCGATTTTCGCAGCTGGCGGGTAAAAATCGCGATTTTCGCCCCTACCGGCCAAAAATAGCGCGATTTTCGCCGCGACTATCCAAAAACCGCTCGATTTTCGCCACTACCGGCCAAAAACCATGCGATTTTCGCCGCAGGCGGGCAAAAATCGCGATTTTAGCCGCTACCAGCCAAAAATAGCGCGATTTTCGCCGCTACCGGCCAAAAACCGCGCGATTTTCGCCGCTACCAGCCAAAAACCATGCGATTTTCGCAGCTGGCGGGCAAAAATCGCGATTTTCGCCGCTACCGGCCAAAAACAGCTCGATTTTCGCCGCTACCGGCCAAAAACCATGCGATTTTCGCAGCTGGCGGGAAAAAATCGCGATTTTCGCCGCTACCGGCCAAAAATAGCGCGATTTTCGCCGCTACCGGCCAAAAACCAAGCGAATTTCGCTGCTACTGGCCAAAAACTATGCGATTTTCGCAGCTGGCGGGCAAAAATCGCGATTTTCGCCGCTACCGGCCAAAAATAGCGCGATTTTCGCCGCTACTATCCAAAAACCGCGCGATTTTCGCCGCTACCAGCCAAAAACCATGCGATTTTCGCAGCTGGCTGGCTAAAATCGCGATTTTCGCCGCTACCGGCCAAAAATTGCGCGATTTTCGCCGCTACCGGCCAAAAACCGCGCGATTTTCGCCGCTACCGGCCAAAAACTATGCGATGTTCGCAGCTGACGGGCAAAAATCGCGATTTTTGCCGCTAGCGGCCAAAAATCGGGCTATTTTTGCCGCTAACGGCCGAAAACCGCGCTATTTTGCGCAAAAACCATGCGATTTTCGCAGCTGGCGGACAAAAATCGCGATTTTCGCCGCTACCGGCCAAAAACAGCTCGATTTTCGCCGCTACCGGCCAAAAACAGCTCGATTTTCGCCGCTACCGGCCAAAAACCATGCGATTTTCGCAGCTGGCGGGAAAAAATCGCGATTTTCGCCGCTACCGGCCAAAAATAGCGCGATTTTCGCCGCTACCGGCCAAAAACCAAGCGAATTTCGCTGCTACTGGCCAAAAACTATGCGATTTTCGCAGCTGGCGGGCAAAAATCGCGATTTTCGCCGCTACCGGCCAAAAATAGCGCGATTTTCGCCGCTACTATCCAAAAACCGCGCTATTTTCGCCGCTACCAGCCAAAAACCATGCGATTTTCGCAGCTGGCTGGCTAAAATCGCGATTTTCGCCGCTACCGGCCAAAAATTGCGCGATTTTCGCCGCTACCGGCCAAAAACCGCGCGATTTTCGCCGCTACCGGCCAAAAACTATGCGATGTTCGCAGCTGACGGGCAAAAATCGCGATTTTTGCCGCTAGCGGCCAAAAATCGGGCTATTTTTGCCGCTAACGGCCGAAAACCGCGCTATTTTGCGCAAAAACCATGCGATTTTCGCAGCTGGCGGACAAAAATCGCGATTTTCGCCGCTACCGGCCAAAAACAGCTCGATTTTCGCCGCTACCGGCCAAAAACAGCTCGATTTTCGCCGCTACCGGCCAAAAACCATGCGATTTTCGCAGCTGGCGGGAAAAAATCGCGATTTTCGCCGCTACCAGCCAAAAATAGCGCGATTTTCACCGCTACCGGCCAAAACCCGCGCGATTTTCGCCGCTACTGGCCAAAAACCAAGCGATTTTCGCAGCTGGCGGGGAAAAATCGCGATTTTCGCCGCTACCGGCCAAAAATAGCGCGATTTTCGCCGCTACTGGCCAAAAACCGCGCGATTTTCGCCGCTACCGACCAAAAACAATGCGATTTTCGCAGCTGGCGGGCAAAAATCGCGATTTTCGCCGCTACCGGCCAAAAATAGCGCGATTTTCGCCGCTACTATCCAAAAACCGCGCGATTTTCGCCGCTACCAGCCAAAAACCATGCGATTTTCGCAGCTGGCTGGCTAAAATCGCGATTTTCGCCGCTACCGGCCAAAAATAGCGCGATTTTCGCCGCTACCGGCCAAAAACCGCGCGATTTTCGCCGCTACCGGCCAAAAACTATGCGATGTTCGCAGCTGACGGGCAAAAATCGCGATTTTTGCCGCTAGCGGCCAAAAATCGGGCTATTTTTGCCGCTAACGGCCGAAAACCGCGCTATTTTGCGCAAAAACCATGCGATTTTCGCAGCTGGCGGACAAAAATCGCGATTTTCGCCGCTACCGGCCAAAAACAGCTCGATTTTCGCCGCTACCGGCCAAAAACAGCTCGATTTTCGCCGCTACCGGCCAAAAACCATGCGATTTTCGCAGCTGGCGGGAAAAAATCACGATTTTCGCCGCTACCAGCCAAAAATAGCGCGATTTTCACCGCTACCGGCCAAAACCCGCGCGATTTTCGCCGCTACTGGCCAAAAACCAAGCGATTTTCGCAGCTGGCGGGGAAAAATCGCGATTTTCGCCGCTACCGGCCAAAAATAGCGCGATTTTCGCCGCTACTGGCCAAAAACCGCGCGATTTTCGCCGCTACCGACCAAAAACAATGCGATTTTCGCAGCTGGCGGGCAAAAATCGCGATTTTCGCCGCTACCGGCCAAAAATAGCGCGATTTTCGCCGCTACTGGCCAAAAACCGCTCGATTTTCGCCGCTACCGGCCAAAAACCATGCGATTTTCGCAGCTGGCGGACAAAAATCGCGATTTTCGCCGCTACCGGCCAAAAATAGCGCGATTTTCGCCGCTACCGGCCAAAAACAGCTCGATTTTCGCCGCTACCGGCCAAAAACCATGCGATTTTCGCAGTTGGCGGGAAAAAATCGCGATTTTCGCCGCTACCGGCCAAAAATAGCGCGATTTTCGCCGCTACCGGCCAAAAAACGCGCGATTGTCGCCGCTACTGGCCAAAAACCAAGCGATTTTCGCAGCTGGCGGGTAAAAATCGCGATTTTCGCCCCTACCGGCCAAAAATAGCGCGATTTTCGCCGCGACTATCCAAAAACCGCTCGATTTTCGCCACTACCGGCCAAAAACCATGCGATTTTCGCCGCAGGCGGGCAAAAATCGCGATTTTAGCCGCTACCAGCCAAAAATAGCGCGATTTTCGCCGCTACCGGCCAAAAACCGCGCGATTTTCGCCGCTACCAGCCAAAAACCATGCGATTTTCGCAGCTGGCGGGCAAAAATCGCGATTTTCGCCGCTACCGGCCAAAAACAGCTCGATTTTCGCCGCTACCGGCCAAAAACCATGCGATTTTCGCAGCTGGCGGGAAAAAATCGCGATTTTCGCCGCTACCGGCCAAAAATAGCGCGATTTTCGCCGCTACCGGCCAAAAACCAAGCGAATTTCGCTGCTACTGGCCAAAAACTATGCGATTTTCGCAGCTGGCGGGCAAAAATCGCGATTTTCGCCGCTACCGGCCAAAAATAGCGCGATTTTCGCCGCTACTATCCAAAAACCGCGCGATTTTCGCCGCTACCAGCCAAAAACCATGCGATTTTCGCAGCTGGCTGGCTAAAATCGCGATTTTCGCCGCTACCGGCCAAAAATTGCGCGATTTTCGCCGCTACCGGCCAAAAACCGCGCGATTTTCGCCGCTACCGGCCAAAAACTATGCGATGTTCGCAGCTGACGGGCAAAAATCGCGATTTTTGCCGCTAGCGGCCAAAAATCGGGCTATTTTTGCCGCTAACGGCCGAAAACCGCGCTATTTTGCGCAAAAACCATGCGATTTTCGCAGCTGGCGGACAAAAATCGCGATTTTCGCCGCTACCGGCCAAAAACAGCTCGATTTTCGCCGCTACCGGCCAAAAACAGCTCGATTTTCGCCGCTACCGGCCAAAAACCATGCGATTTTCGCAGCTGGCGGGAAAAAATCGCGATTTTCGCCGCTACCGGCCAAAAATAGCGCGATTTTCGCCGCTACCGGCCAAAAACCAAGCGAATTTCGCTGCTACTGGCCAAAAACTATGCGATTTTCGCAGCTGGCGGGCAAAAATCGCGATTTTCGCCGCTACCGGCCAAAAATAGCGCGATTTTCGCCGCTACTATCCAAAAACCGCGCTATTTTCGCCGCTACCAGCCAAAAACCATGCGATTTTCGCAGCTGGCTGGCTAAAATCGCGATTTTCGCCGCTACCGGCCAAAAATTGCGCGATTTTCGCCGCTACCGGCCAAAAACCGCGCGATTTTCGCCGCTACCGGCCAAAAACTATGCGATGTTCGCAGCTGACGGGCAAAAATCGCGATTTTTGCCGCTAGCGGCCAAAAATCGGGCTATTTTTGCCGCTAACGGCCGAAAACCGCGCTATTTTGCGCAAAAACCATGCGATTTTCGCAGCTGGCGGACAAAAATCGCGATTTTCGCCGCTACCGGCCAAAAACAGCTCGATTTTCGCCGCTACCGGCCAAAAACAGCTCGATTTTCGCCGCTACCGGCCAAAAACCATGCGATTTTCGCAGCTGGCGGGAAAAAATCGCGATTTTCGCCGCTACCAGCCAAAAATAGCGCGATTTTCACCGCTACCGGCCAAAACCCGCGCGATTTTCGCCGCTACTGGCCAAAAACCAAGCGATTTTCGCAGCTGGCGGGGAAAAATCGCGATTTTCGCCGCTACCGGCCAAAAATAGCGCGATTTTCGCCGCTACTGGCCAAAAACCGCGCGATTTTCGCCGCTACCGACCAAAAACAATGCGATTTTCGCAGCTGGCGGGCAAAAATCGCGATTTTCGCCGCTACCGGCCAAAAATAGCGCGATTTTCGCCGCTACTATCCAAAAACCGCGCGATTTTCGCCGCTACCAGCCAAAAACCATGCGATTTTCGCAGCTGGCTGGCTAAAATCGCGATTTTCGCCGCTACCGGCCAAAAATAGCGCGATTTTCGCCGCTACCGGCCAAAAACCGCGCGATTTTCGCCGCTACCGGCCAAAAACTATGCGATGTTCGCAGCTGACGGGCAAAAATCGCGATTTTTGCCGCTACCGGCCAAAAACTATGCGATGTTCGCAGCTGACGGGCAAAAATCGCGATTTTTGCCGCTAGCGGCCAAAAATCGGGCTATTTTTGCCGCTAACGGCCGAAAACCGCGCTATTTTGCGCAAAAACCATGCGATTTTCGCAGCTGGCGGACAAAAATCGCGATTTTCGCCGCTACCGGCCAAAAACAGCTCGATTTTCGCCGCTACCGGCCAAAAACAGCTCGATTTTCGCCGCTACCGGCCAAAAACCATGCGATTTTCGCAGCTGGCGGGAAAAAATCACGATTTTCGCCGCTACCAGCCAAAAATAGCGCGATTTTCACCGCTACCGGCCAAAACCCGCGCGATTTTCGCCGCTACTGGCCAAAAACCAAGCGATTTTCGCAGCTGGCGGGGAAAAATCGCGATTTTCGCCGCTACCGGCCAAAAATAGCGCGATTTTCGCCGCTACTGGCCAAAAACCGCGCGATTTTCGCCGCTACCGACCAAAAACAATGCGATTTTCGCAGCTGGCGGGCAAAAATCGCGATTTTCGCCGCTACCGGCCAAAAATAGCGCGATTTTCGCCGCTACTGGCCAAAAACCGCTCGATTTTCGCCGCTACCGGCCAAAAACCATGCGATTTTCGCAGCTGGCGGACAAAAATCGCGATTTTCGCCGCTACCGGCCAAAAATAGCGCGATTTTCGCCGCTACCGGCCAAAAACAGCTCGATTTTCGCCGCTACCGGCCAAAAACCATGCGATTTTCGCAGTTGGCGGGAAAAAATCGCGATTTTCGCCGCTACCGGCCAAAAATAGCGCGATTTTCGCCGCTACCGGCCAAAAAAACGCGCGATTGTCGCCGCTACTGGCCAAAAACCAAGCGATTTTCGCAGCTGGCGGGTAAAAATCGCGATTTTCGCCCCTACCGGCCAAAAATAGCGCGATTTTCGCCGCGACTATCCAAAAACCGCTCGATTTTCGCCACTACCGGCCAAAAACCATGCGATTTTCGCCGCAGGCGGGCAAAAATCGCGATTTTCGCCGCTACCAGCCAAAAATAGCGCGATTTTCGCCGCTACCGGCCAAAAACCGCGCGATTTTCGCCGCTACCAGCCAAAAACCATGCGATTTTCGCAGCTGGCGGGCAAAAATCGCGATTTTCGCCGCTACCGGCCAAAAACAGCTCGATTTTCGCCGCTACCGGCCAAAAACCATGCGATTTTCGCAGCTGGCGGGAAAAAATCGCGATTTTCGCCGCTACCGGCCAAAAATAGCGCGATTTTCGCCGCTACCGGCCAAAAACCAAGCGAATTTCGCTGCTACTGGCCAAAAACTATGCGATTTTTGCAGCTGGCGGGCAAAAATCGCGATTTTCGCCGCTACCGGCCAAAAATAGCGCGATTTTCGCCGCTACTATCCAAAAACCGCGCGATTTTCGCCGCTACCAGCCAAAAACCATGCGATTTTCGCAGCTGGCTGGCTAAAATCGCGATTTTCGCCGCTACCGGCCAAAAATTGCGCGATTTTCGCCGCTACCGGCCAAAAACCGCGCGATTTTCGCCGCTACCGGCCAAAAACTATGCGATGTTCGCAGCTGACGGGCAAAAATCGCGATTTTTGCCGCTAGCGGCCAAAAATCGGGCTATTTTTGCCGCTAACGGCCGAAAACCGCGCTATTTTGCGCAAAAACCATGCGATTTTCGCAGCTGGCGGACAAAAATCGCGATTTTCGCCGCTACCGGCCAAAAACAGCTCGATTTTCGCCGCTACCGGCCAAAAACAGCTCGATTTTCGCCGCTACCGGCCAAAAA